>NW_024412413.1:58472030-58472701 GCF_014898765.1 Herpailurus yagouaroundi | reverse complement strand
CGCCAGAGGCAACCACCACGCCCCCTACCTCCCCTACCACTTGGCAGGAGCCAAAGTGCCCTGTGGAAGACAGGTTCTGGTTTTCCCACAGAAGCAGCCAGGAGTCGCAGGTCTCCTGGGTGGGCCCAGGCCCCACCCATCGCCCCAGGGCATTTACGGGAAGTGCAGACTCACGGAGCAGATGGCGGGATAAAGGGTAAGCTTATTTTTGCTTGGGGCCCTGCTCTCCAGGGCTAAAAGCGTTTCTTCCACCTGCCGCCACCTGCTTTGAGCACCCAGGAGGGGTCAAGGATAGGAAAAGGTGGCTCCGAAGCCGCCCCTTGCTGTTCCCAAAGACGGGAGGCTCGGGAGTGCCAGAGGGCCGCCAGAGCGTGCCTCGCGGTACGGGGAGGAAGGTGTGCCTCCGGCCCAGCTCACCTCGATCCGCCAGGTGATGATCCCAGGCTCGTTGCCCACGGCCCTGAAGGCGCCGCTCAGAGACATGGTGCTGGTCTTCGCAAGGCTGCCACGGCACAGAGTGAGCAGGGGAGACGAGGCCCCTCACGGGGGGGGCACGCACCCACCCAGCTTTTCTCCTAGGTCATTTCCTAGCTTCTCATCAGCCTTCCTGCCACGTCCTTGTGGTGCGCCCTGCGGCTCCACGGCGACGGGGGGGGGGGGGGGGGGGGGGG
>NW_024412413.1:58396233-58471930 GCF_014898765.1 Herpailurus yagouaroundi | reverse complement strand
CGAGGGAAGCCTGGCTGGTCTGGGGGTCCCCACCCAGAAGGTCTGCTCCCCCCTTGCCACTTCCCTTGTCAAGAGCTCTGGTCGGAGTCACGGTCATTTACTGAAGGGATCATAAATATGTCAAGCCAAGGTGTTGGCTCACGTTATGTCACTTAATTCTTATAAACGGAGTATATTTTATCTTACATTGCAGGCAAGTTGAGGTTCAGAGAGGTTAAATAATTTGCCTAGGGTCACACACTAGAGCGAAATCCGTATCTGACCCTAAAGCCTGTGCTTTTTAGTCACTTCGATGTCGTGTAACCCTTCCTAAATGCACCTTCCTTCAGTGGCTCACGGGGAGAAAAGCTTACGTCGGAATATTTCCAAGCTGGGCTGCCTTCTCTCACTCATTCCTTCCAGCTCTTTCCAGAGGTCCTGCTTGCCAGGTCCTCTGCGGGGTCAACTCTCTTTCTCATTGGGCTTTTACTTTCCAGACTTTTCTAAGTAAACTATCCTAAAACTTGAACAGCTTTTTGTCTGATGACTAATATGTTCCCTGGGCCTCGAAGAAGAGGGAAAGTAAAATGGCAGAGCCTGGGAGGGGAGAGGGGGGACAGAGTTCAGGGAGCCAGCAGGGAAAGGCTGGGTGGCCAGGTCTTCCTGGGGGCTGATGCTCTCCTTCCCCCTCTCACACAGATCCACAGGAGCCAGTGGTTCAGTGGCTGCCCACGAGGCAGGGTGGGGAGAGGGAAGTGGTGAAGAGAAGTCCGGTGCCCCACCATCTGTATTCAGGGCGTGTCCAGGGTTATCAAGTACCTACACACATGCATGGTCACGTAGGGGCTTTGTATAAATAAAATGCCTGCCTGTTGTCTGGTTCTTGCTCTCAAGGAGCTTGCATTCCGATACGGATAACTGACGAATGCTCTCAAGAGGCAAAGGAAAAAAGATGTGCTTGATGGATTTACAGAAACAAAAAAAAACAAACCAAAACAAAACAAAACAAAAAAACCCAACAAAATAAAAACAGAAACAAAAAACAAAACATGAAACAACCCACCCAGAAAGGGCCGTATGGAGTTTTGCTACTTGGAGGCATACTGTGCTTGTTAAGAGCATGTCTGCCCATTCTATCCTTGAGCCTTGGTGGATGAAGCCAGGTTTGGAGAGCTCGTGCCATTATGTAGTGTGTGGACTTTGGCAAAAAGCGCAGAAGAAACAAAAACAAAAAACAACAAAAAACCCAGACTCCATTTGTGTACTGCTGGAGCGAGACTAAAGCAGGGCACAGACCCGGAGCAGCCGGCGTCTGAGGATTTCATTGGATAACTTGTGCTGCCCCACCCTACCTGGTGCTGCTCAGAACTGCCAGGAAATATTTGTTCAAGTTCTCTTCAGACCCTAGATTTCATTCATTAAAGGCAAACGCCATGACCCAAATAGGGGAAGGGAACAAGGGCCAGTGAATTCATTCGTTGAAAATAGTCAAGCTTCCACCTGGTAGAATCGGCATTCATCAGGGCTGTGAGTCTGAGAGGTCAAAAGCAGTCCCGTTTCCCAGCAGGGACTTAGCAACAGGGAAGGAGCTCACTGGGCCAAGGTCCCCCCACTTAAGGAGAGGACATGCTCAAGGAAGGGACTTCCTGCCTCCCTGGGACACCCAGAAAAGTTGATGGCAGCTGTGGCATCAAAGTCCCCCAAAGCTCAATCTCTCCCTCGCTCTTCTCCAAGTCCTTATTAATTCAGGACTTTTGAGGCCCCTGCAGAAACCCTTGGGGTGGGGTGCAGTTTTGGAGGCCCAGGCTAAAAGCCAGCGGCCCTTAACTCTCACAGATCCCCCTGTGAATGGAGCCCAAGCAGAGGAAGCAGTTCTAACCTCCGCCTTGGCCCACGCCGCCTTTCCAAGAGACGTGTGAAAGGGGTAGTCTCCACACTTCCCAGCTTTTGAAAACAGTGCTCTATCTGTTCAGTGGTTTCTAACAAGGGCCTTAACTTCGCAGCAGGAAGTTTGCACAACTCGTTACAAACTCCTGGTTTAATCCTTTAAGAGCCTCATCCAAGAAGACAAAGGCACAGAAATGTCGATCTCCTCTTCCCTTCGTTTCTTCCTTGCTCAGTAGGATTGCTCTGCTGATGGACACCCACACACCAAATAGACCTTACCTTGCCTTCTCCCCCACCGGTCTTCCTGGTTTTCTGGCGAGAAAGTAGCAGCAGTTCCGGAGAACCAACCCAAAGCAGAAGGTGCCAGGTTCCGCTGCCTTAGCCTAGTAATGGCTGCACAGACCACTGCCTTATATTTGCTTGTGTTTGCATCTTAACCTCATTTTCCCAGTCCTGGCCAATCACCGCCAACCTAGCCCTGGGCTTGACTTATTCAAACCAGAGGGGAAGCTTTATCTGTTCCTATTCAAAACAGCAGAAAGAAGTGCAGACTTTTAAAGGCTTCTTTTCTCTTTTAACTCCAGCTCCACGCCCTGATCTAATTGATTTTTTTTTTTTAAAGTGCATCACCCATCAATAATGCAGGGAAGAGGGTGGGAGGATATGAAATTCGCCATATTGTAGATATGGATGCATTATGCTGATGACAGAAGGCAGGGGCCAGAGCTGCCCCCTGAGTGCCTGTGATGTCCAGGCTAGCAAATGCCTCCCCGAGAAGCTTCTGGGCATTTCTCAGAGGGAGGGAAGTCTAGGAGAGGGGTGATCAGGTCATCCTGTTTTGCTTCTTAGGGTCTCCTTTGGGGTCCAAACATTATTGGAGTGCCTATTATGTGCCAAGAACCATGCTGGACTCCCAAGTTCTAGGGATCCCGCTTTGGGAGCATCAGTAAGGAACATGGGAGAGTGATGACTCCCAGTCCCTCGGGGCTTCCAGTTCGCCCTCAGAAGTCGATAGGACACCAAGTGTATGATTATTAAGCACCTGGATGGCAATGGAGTTGGTTCCAAACAGGGGCCAAGAAAGAACTAATGCAGCCCGACTTCTGTAACCTTGAGCAGAAGCCCAGTGCTGAGTCTGCAGCTGGTCTCCCAGCCGGAGGCAGCCGCTTGGCCAGCCTGGGTGCGCCAGCTTCGTCGTGACAGAAGGGGCTGCAAGGCAAGACGAGTGTGCCTGCGAAGTGCCCAAATGAGTAACAGCAAGGTCAAGAAGCAGCTCCCATTCCTGGATGGGTTTTTTTAAAACCCGCTTTTATTAATTGTAAGTAATACAAATATTCCAAAAATATAAACAGACACTTAATGGCGTCCTACATTTCAAGTTTTTGAATACAACAAATTTATCAAACCATGAATCTGTAAGCAAGGTAGTCAGAGTCCCATAGCCCAGTCACAGTGGGAAGCAGACGCCCTGCCCTCCAAATGGCATCTTGAGGGGGAAAGTGGCATGACCTGGAATGTGTCAAACTTGGGATACTATACGCAAAGCTCAAGGGGCCCAAAGAGGGTCTGCTCTGGGGCCCACCCCTACGGCGGGCACGGGACAGTGGGTCAGACCTCCGCCTTCCCTCCCCTGCTCGAATGCAAATATTTATTGGTATTTTAAAAAAGAGAAAGATAAAACGAACTCCATTTTACAAAAAATGACTGAGGAACAGAGTGGTAACCGATTGACGACCTGAAAGGGGGAAATAGGCTTACCTTCCACAGACACTTGGCCTGGCTGGGAATGGGAGGGAGGACAGCCTTTTCTGGGGGCTGCCCTACTGAAGGAGGCCTCAGGAACAGGGTAGGGGGAGCAGATTTAAATGGGATCCATTTCCCAGGGAATGACTGCCTTTCTACACTTCCCATGCTTTTAGCACAAAGATGCTTCTGGGCCACTGTTTATAGAGGTGAGTTTATACGTTTACAAAATGGTCAAAATCTTTGGGAGGCAGGAGGAACTAAACGGAAGGTCCCAGGTTAACTGAAGGCAAATGTACTCAACCTCTTTATAGTAAGGGACCCCTGGGCCTACAGAGCGTCCCCTCTACAATGTGCAGAGTGACAACTCTTACCTTGACCGTTTCCAGACTGGTCCTGTGTCCAAAGCTCCCCCTATGAGAGGGACACGAACATCAGGCTTTTGATTTAGAAGCCCAATCAGAGAGACACAGTGTGTCCCTGAAGAGGCACCTTAAAGAACTGACCCTGGCAGTTGGGCAGGTTCCTGGCATGGCTTGGACGGGGGCTGACCAGGCACAGCAGCCGACTGCCTCCTGAAGACAGTCTCGGACAGGAAGGGCTGCTGGGAAGCCCCAGAACACATCCTGGGCTGAACTGGCTCCCTCCCAATCCTGCCCTCCTCCAAAATGGAGTCTGGCCTGATTCCTCTAAGGAGCGAGTTTTGCAATCATCACTTGCCCCTAACTCACTGTGGAACTGGAAGCCAGACAGCAAAGGACTTCAGGTTGGCTCTGGTCCACACGGACGGACCCTGTTTAGGCTTATTTGGCTGAGCTGCTTCTCTGCAGACGGCAGGAGAAAGGGGACAGTGGGAATACGGGATTTCTGTTGAGGAACTGCAGGTGGGCAGGGCTTCACATAGAAGCAGCAGGGACACCCCTCACCAAGCTAACCGGGGGCTCTGGTCATGAGTCACACTCGGGGCATTTGGATAGGCCTGGTAGGAAAGGGGGAGGCACAGGCTCTTCCTTCACCTGGAGAAACATGGAGACCCAAAGGAGGGCAGAGAGGGACCTAAGAACTGGATCAGCTTAGAGCCTCTTATTGCTTAGTCAGAAAAGCTTGGCTGGGCCCAGATGGCAGATGTGGCCCAGGGGCTAACACTTAGGGTGGGGCTTGGGAGAGACACCCCAAGGCATTAGGGTAGAGGCCGAGCCAGGGCCTTAGAATCAGAAGCTCCCATCTTCCTTCAGGAGGTACCCCTCCCTGGCTAGCACCGGAGCCCTCTTCCCCTGCTTGCAGGACCCCGGGGGCCCCGGAGAAGGATACTGGCGGAAAGGGCCACACGAGCTTTGGGGACCTCTGTTCCACTTCTGTGACACCAAAGGGAAAGACCAGGCCCTTTGGCCTCGGGACGAGGAGGGGAGGTGGTAACACACAATGCTGGAGAAAGACACTCGTCAGCCCAGTGCCACTCAGGACACCAAGCTGCTGCCCTACCGCCCGCTTTGCTCAAAACTCGTCAATTCCTCAGGCCGGACCCAGTGTGGATCCAGTGTGGACACTGCAAAGGGGAACAGGGCTAGGAGTCCTGAGTGGGGAGTGGGGGGGGGGGGCGGGGACGGGGGTGGTGTCCTCACACCTGAAGCAACTCACAAAGGCTCTGTGACACCTGCCTCCAGGGAAAACAGAACTGGGGAGGGGAGAGGAACTCTCTCCTGCCCTAGAAGGAGAAGGGAGGGGAGGCCGTGATTAAGGCAGTGATGCTGAGGTGGGGCTCAGCTCCTGAGGGGAACCCCTTGTGCTCCCAATTCCAGCAGTACTTCCTTCCTCTTTTGTTTTCCATCCTCAGGAAACATCCATTTTGTGGCTACTTTTTGTCTTTTAAAGCATTCACTACTGAGAAAGTCTGAAAGCCGGGCGGGAGGGGGGGGAGCAAAGTGCAGGTGTGTCAAGGGCTCACTCACACCTGATGCGAGAAGCAAGCGGCACGTGCATTATGCTGGCAAATGAAATGACGACAACGCCCGTTCCCCTCAGCCCAGGGAAAGCAGGAGTGCCTCTGAGGCCCCGGAGGAAAAAAAGCAACAGCCAGGAGGGAGGAAGACAGGAGTAGACAGAGAGAGGCACAGGCCAGGCCCGGGGGAAGACACAACGGGAAAGAGCCCTGCCCAAGAAGTAGGAGGGGCCGGGCGGGGAGCGCCCTTCCCGGACTTTGGAACACAAGCCCTCGCACCAGCACCAGCAGAGAATCCCTGAAGCACAGACTTAGGGACGCAGTCCCATACTCAGCTGATCTACAAGCCAAGGGGACACACACATTCATGCTTGGGGGGGGGGGGGTCTTCCTCCTCCCTGCACCCCCAGAGCCTCCCACATTCATCACAGGCCCAGGGCTGCAGCTCTGTCAGAAACAAAACAGGCCCAACACTCCATGTTTAGAAAGAGAATTTTAAAACAGAGTCGGAAGAACGGAAATCAGTTATCTGTCCTCTTCCAGGGCAGGGAGAAGACCTCCTTCCCCACAGGTTCAAGACTATGGCTGGGTGGTGAGGAAGGCAGGCCCGGAGCCCGAGCCTTGGGGAGACACAGAAAGGGCCCGTGCCAGGCACTTGGCTGGAGGCGAGCGCAGCCCTCGGACCACAGGACGTGATGGCCACTGGGGCTACCGGTTCTGGAAACAAGCTTTCATCTTTCCAGAAATGTTGTCTTTCTGTATGCAGAAAGCTGGCTGGAGAAAGGTTTCAGAAAGGTGTGTGCCTGGGACACCTGACGGCAGCCTTGGACTCCCTTTCTCCTTGGCACGAGCCTCACAACACTGAGGAAAGGCGCTGGGTTTGGCAGCAAAAGCCTTCAATCGTCTTCATCCCTATCGAGCTCAGCGGCTCCCAGGGTGACCGGACAGGAGACAGACTAACTCCGGGAGTCTTCATCTTTCAGTTTCTCCCTCAACATGAAACACTTCCATCCCGGGGCCACAGTTCAAGGGGAGACACACATATACACACAGACACACACAGACACAGACACACACACACTCACATCTGGGAGCCCAACTCAGGGAGCAGGCAGCTCTAGGTGCCGTCGGTCTGGGACGTGCCCACTTGGCATCTATCCTGTCCTAAAGCTCTTTCCAACCACTTCTATTCCCAGGCCCCGTTTGGTGAGATGCTCCAGCTTCCGCTCTGTCAGGCTGGTCATAAAGGCACAGTGTAGGAAAGTCCCCTACTGGGATGGCCATTGCTCGGAAGCAGGGAAGGCTAAGGGGCCCGCAGCTGCCCGAGGCTGGTGTAGACATCCTCTGCTCCGCTCAACTCCTCAAAGATTGGGATTAGGTTCAGCAACTCAGTGTCTGCCATGTCATCAAACCAAGACTGCACGGGCACCTAGGGCAGGGAAGAGGCAGCGTAAATCTCCTGCCAGTTCCTCCCTCCCTTGCCCCAAAGCCCCAGGAAGCTGGCTGGGTACACCTGGGTGCCATGCTCCTCTGGAGAAGCCCGGGCTTCCGATGCCCACTCCCTCTCCCCTCTGCCCGGGACTGGGGCTCCCCAGTCCCTGCGGTGTGGCTGTGTCCGGACCACTCACTGCGTTTTCTGGGTGGAAGATGTAAGAAGCAGGAGAGTTGTCCAGAATGAGGGTTTTCCTCAGATCCCTTCCCAGGCGGCTGAGGTCCTTGACATAGCAGCCTTGGTGGAACACACAGGACTCCCGGAACAGGCGGGCCCGGAACACCCCGCACCTGTCCAGCAGGTCCGTCACTGGGTCGGCATACTAGAAGAGAAGGTGCTTTTGCTCAGATGCAGTCCTGGCTCCCCCCCGCCCCCACCACTGTGGCTTCCCGTGGCCCAGCAAGGGGCTGTGGGACACCCCCGCCCTGCGGCTGCCACAGCCGCTCTTGGCGCCTGACTTCCCTCCCGCCCTCAGGTACCTTGGCCAGGCTGGCAGTGAAGAGAACACATTCAAAGAGCTCCCCCATTCGTCTCAGGAACTCATCCACGTAAGGCCTCTTGAGCACATACACCTGAGGAAAAGCAGAGAGGCTTGTTGGACGCAGCCCCGTGAGGGTGAAGCACTGCTCATCCGTCAGCGTCACCACGTCCACAAAGACCGGCAGGCAGATTCACACCATTCCTGGTCCGGCCCCTCCACCCCAACCTCTGGGGCCACCTGGCTGGAAACCTTCTGCCCACCCCCCCCCACACACACACAAGGGCACTGTATCACCTCCTCACCCAGCTTCTGCGGGCTTAGCAGCCCAACCTTGACCCAGCTCAGGAAGAAATGCACGTGCCTCTGTCCCAGAAGCCATCTCTGTTTCGGGCGGCGAACCATCAGCTGCCTCCAGAAACAAGTAATCAAGAATAGGCCTCACAGACGGAAACAGCCTATCCTGGATTACTTGAATCCAGCCACAGCCTCTGTGGGAGCTTCCTGTCCTTGGCTCTGGTGGGACACTCTGTCCAGGTCACCATCACGCGAGCCTTGGTGGAAACCAAGGCTGAAACCACACGCCCTCACACAGCTTCTCTGAAATGCACCAGGGAGAAGGGACTTCTCTCTGTCAGTGACCAGGTCAGATGCTCTGCATCTTGCTCAAGCCCCACACCTGTCTGTGCTTGCTCCAGCCAGCCGCCCCGAACGCTCATGCCCACCTTTCATCATCTTGCATGTTTTGGCCTGCAAGGCTCATGGGCCACATGTACCTCATCGCTCTGCATCTACCGCTTCCCTGCCTCCGGGATCTCCCTCTCCCCTAGCCTCGATGCTACCAGAACCATTCCTTCAATGCTCGTTATCCACGGCACTCCCTGCTCAATGAACACGTGCCTGCCATGACTCTCCCTCCTTGGAGGTGGCCCAAACTGGCCACTGACTCACCACACCGCCGGTGGCTTTGCCACAGGAACCCTTGGCTCCGAGCAGCCACAACTAGGTTCCCCTGGATTTGCCGTTTCTTCAACCTTCAACAAGTCCCTCCCTCTTCCTGGCTGTTTATCAAGCCTGGCATCCCCTTGCCCCTCTTCTGCAGGTAGCCACGCGCCAATTTTAATCTCAGCTGTTTTTCATGATTCATGCTGCTCCTTGTTAATCAGGAGTTCACAGTGCGTATCTGCCCGTTTGCAAATATGCCTTCGTCTGGTCTCTGGGGGTTTTGTAAATCTCCACATGTGCAAATGGACTGTAAAGGGTAGCTGGGCAGAGGCTGACCAGTCCAAGGGCAGAGGTGGTGTTAGGGATGAAAGCCTCTAAGGGACAGAGGACAGTGGTGACTTGGCAGGGAAGCCTCAATCCCCTCCTTCTCTACACATAAGTCTTCTATTTGACCAGGCCACGTGAGCAGGTATCAGGGCAACCTGGGTGTTGTTCCTGGTGCTTCCTGACGCGCAAGCAGACCTTCTGGGCAAGCATTTGGAGTAAATGCTTTTTCGCTATCAACACCTCATGATCCTGGACTGAGCAGGCTATGCAGGGCCAGAGCCTAAGCATACTTGGATTTAAGTGCTCTTTGAATAACATTTACCGGGAGAGAATCCAGTGTAGGGACCCAAGGGGAGGGGGAGTAGAAAAGCTTCACAGAGGGAAGTGGAGAAGCCAGGGCTGGGGAGGAAGAAATTCCTTAGCCAGGAGGAGTGGGTGGGCCCGGGGAGAACAGGAAACAGCTAGTACTGGCTTCCTTGCCTGTTAACAGGCAGAGACACCACCTCTTCAGGATTAGAGGAAGTATCCTCGTTTAATAGCACTGGCCACTTTGGCCAGGAGGTGGTATTCAGTAGATCACAGTTATTACTATTATTAAATGATACTTTAATTTTAAACAGCTTGGCTTCAAAGCAAAAAAAGATGACAGCTGGATGGGGATGGATGAGAAGCGGATTTTTTTTTTTAAGATCAGAAAGCCTGGAGTGTGAGAGGTTCTGATACAGAAAGGAGGATGAAGTTGCAGGAGAGGGACCAGTGACGGAGCACACCAGAGGGGTGGAGGTCCTGAGGCCTCTAGGCTGGCTGTGGCCTGGCAGGCAGCTCACCTGGTGAGTGGTCCCCTCAATCTCAACAGGCACTATGAAATCGGCGTTGTTGATTGGCTGGAAAGCAGAAAAGTTAATGAGGTCAGCACGGTAGGAAGGAGACAAAAACCCTCGGCCACACCCCCACACGCGTGAGCACACGGTCCCTGCCACAGCACCACTGCGCTGTCCCCTGGGAGGGGCGGGGAGAAAGAGGTCTCAGAGACTCCAGGAAGCTCCTCCCACCACCCTACTAAGAAGCACGCACAGTATCCCCTCCAGGTTTTCCTTACTGCCACCACCCCCAATTTTACCAGAGCTGACAGAATTTCAGGACCTTCTTCAGTTAACGAACATCCTGACAAAATGGAGGGGGGCAAGGTCCGAGGCTGATTCAAACCCTCTTATATAGGCCTGCCCTGTACAGAGCTCTGGTGGTTCTCCGGGCTGTGTGACAGACAAAGCCCGTTGGCAGTGACTGGGTGGAGCAGGGATTCCTATTCAACATTCTTCCGTGTGGCCCCCGAATATGTGTGATGCCAGTGTGGCCAAAATGGCAGAGCCCCCACCCCCCACCCAGCTCCCCTGCCTCATCAACTTTATGCTGCCTCCGAGCACCTTCAGTTAGACAGGCAAGACAGCCCGAGATAGGCGTAGGGAGGACTCCAGATACGGAGTTACCTTAAAGGAGCTATGCACAAGGGTTTCATCCAAGTCAATGACCACGCAGATCCTTCCTTGATCTTCCTCTGTCACCTCTGGGAGCAGGCAGGTCCCCGGGATCTGAAACCAGAGCCAGGCTGCCGAGGTCTGCCACCAGGAAAGCCCAAGTGTTCTCTTCAGCAGAACTCTGGAAAGAACCAGGCTCATCGAGAACACAGAAGACCCCCGAGTTCGACCCAGAAGAGGTGCCGTTTGAAGGCCATGAAGTACACAAAGATGGAGTCGGTTCGTCGGCTCCAGCCTCCCACCGGACTATGGAATGATCTGGACACTGAGATGCAAGCCAGGGCGGCTGTGGGACGGATGTCAGCTGTCCCCCCCAAAAGCTAATGTCTTTGCAGAGTGGGCCCTCAGCAAATATCTGGGACAAATGGCTTCCCGGGGTGGGGCCAGCCAGGCACTGAGGAATAAGGGCGTCACCCAATGTGATCACAGGGTCTGGGGCTTTTGGGCATGTACCTGTCAGATTCCCATACCTGATAAAACTGGTACTGGAGACAGTGGAGCAGATCCGACTGTGGGAGGAAAGGAAGCAGTCAGTACCGACCGGCCAATGCCGTCCTACCTGAAGCCCACTGCTTCCGCCTCAGGCCTGGTGGGTAAAATTCTCCCCAAGTTCCCAGCCCCCTGGAACGTAGGGCATAACAAAAGTGACTTTTGTTTCCTTCCCTTTCCATTTATTCTGAGAGAACAAGCGTGTGCACGAGTAGGGGGAGGGGCAGAGAGAGAATCTTAAGCAGACTCTGCGGCCAGCACAGAGTCCTACCGGGGGCTCAGTCTCCCAACGGTGAGATCATGACCTGAGCCGAAATTAAGAGTCAGACGCTTGACCCACTGAGCCACCCAGGCGCACCTCTTTTTTTTTTTTTTTTTTAAAGTAAGCTCTATACCCAACGTGGGGCTTGAATTCATGACCCTGAGGTCAAGAGTCACATGCTCTGCCACTAAGTCAGTTAGGTGCCCCAAAAGTGACTTTTCTTAAGAGCTGCACAGGAAAGGGGAAAGGCCAGAGCTGCCTTTCAACATCAGGTCTGATGAAGGATGGAGAAGGCAGTGTCTCAGTTGGACAAACCGAGGGACAGGGAACTCAGTGGCTGATGCAGGGACACGGGAATCAGACAACCAAAATCGGAACTCCTCACTGTGGTGGTTCAGCGTCTTTGTGAGTCCTGGAACCCAGGCTTCTCTTTGAGAACATGTGTTTTCTATACTCTCTTCTGGGGGTGACACACGGTGCGGGGAGGGCGCCGAGCCCCTAGGATACATCAAGTATGCCAACGTGAGCCCACACTGTGGGTCCTGAAACATGAGGGGGGGTGGAGTACAGAAAGGTCAGAAAGGCTTCCCTGGCCTTTTGCTAATAATAGAGATGTTGTTATGACTATAAAACCTGATACCTTGAGGAAACATTAAAATCCTAGCATTTAGAAAAAATTCACGTTGGCATTTTAGTGTATTTCCTTCAAGTCTGTTTTAGCAGCCCTTCCCCCCATAATACGTAATTTCACATTCTGCTTTTAGACTTAATGTTGCGACTCAATACTTCTTCCGTGTTACTGTGAACTTTGTAAGAACCAATTGCTAAGTAATACTGTCACATTGCACTTTAAGTGCACTTCCGCCTACTGAGTAATGCACTGATGCATGTCTTCAGCCTGGTTTTGAGAGAGGAATCGGACAGCTAGACCTTGGTTATTTCGGAAAGAAGTAACCAATGGCATTGGGGGCAGATGGGTTTTTGGTCAGGGCTGTGCCCACCCTTGAAATGCCAGACATACCTTCTGTTCACTGGGAGGCTCAAAGACACCCATAAATTTCCCAATGTCCCCCCAAGACAGGTGAGAGTGCTGGAGTATGGCAGAATTTCAAGAAGTCAAGTAACTTGGAAGACAGCTTTGCATAGTAAACAACAACAACAAACACAGGTGTCACAGCCAGAGAGATGGCTTGCACTCTGATACTTGCACTCTGATACTACTTACTATTTATTAACCACTAACTCTTCAGGGGCTACACAGACCCTCTGGATCTCTGTTTCCAGGTGTGTAAGTGGGAAGAGCCTGTGACCCTCCCTGCTGGGCTGCCGGTTGCAGCACATGAGACAGTATATGCAAAGCGCCTTGTATGGTTCCTGGAACATGGGAGGATCTGGACCAGAGGGGCTCTCAGAAACCACAGGGATATCTGCATGGCCCACATCGCAAATGGAAGCCAGGAGAAAGAAAATGGGCCACTCTAGGAAAGCCAGAGGAGGGGCCTCTGAGCCAGAGGTCTTTGAGACTTCAGGGAGGACTACCTTTGCCCAAATGCCATGGCTGCAGGGGCCCGCACTAGCAGTCCCCTCCTTGCTGGCGTCCCGCCACCCTGATCTAGCTACCTTAGCAATGGTGTTGGCTTCCTCCTTGTATGCGGAGAGCTCAGTGGAGGAGCTGGACTGGCCAACATGCTGGGCGCGAAAACAGCAGAAAAAGGCCTTGAAGATGTTCCGTCCACGAGGTTTCTTAGGAGATGACTTGGAGACCAGGCCTAGGGCAGAGGGAACGATGAGGCATTAGCTACCGGGTGACTCTGTCCACAGGTGGCCCCGTGCCCGTATCCCCTCCAGTCTGGAAGCCCCACCAGGGCCCAAGCCACGTGCTGGGCAGATCACCAAATACAGTCAACACTGAAACACACACGCTTATTCTGACGGTTCTCTAAAGCAGAGGCAGCAGGAATCCCCACTCTCTGGTTTAGGAAATGAGCTGCAGAGGATTCGGTCTTCACTCCCTGGTCGGGAGGGGCACCAGGTATCGAGTCCAGGTGCCCTGCACTCTGGAAGCGGCACACTGAAGGAACCCTCAGAAGTAAAATTCACCAGCGCAAAAATCCTCCTCGACCAACCCCAGTTCGCAGAACTAGCCGTTCTACACGAGGGAGAAACCCAGGCTCCTGCAAGTCAGTGGAGCTGTGGTTCTGTTCAGGGTCAGCTTCCCTAGAAGCTGGGTCAGTGGCGGCAGGACTGAGGCCAGACTGGAAACAACAGGCTAGAAAACAGAACAGCTGCAGCCCAAGGAAGAAGCTGTGCTCCTCCTTCACCGCCCCAGCCACTGTCCCTGCTGCTCTCCCCTCAAAGGCACAAGGCCTGATCCGTAAGCACAGGCACGCTGACCCCTGGGAAACACACCTGGTGTCGCGTTCTAAGCTAACGGCCTTGCTTCTAGACCAGAGCTGCCCCGTCAGTCTAGCCTTTGTAACTCAGGCTTTGGATATACAAAGCCATGTTAACAGGACGCTCAGCAAGGCAGCCCCAGAAAAGCCAAGCTGATACAAAAAGCTATGGGCATTACAGGATCAACCAGAAATGGACTTCAGGGTATCTTTCCAGTGCCTCTTGCTTTTACAGGAACTGTTCTGGCAACTGTTCAGCAAGTGTAGGAAGACACGGTGGGTCCTGTGGCCAGGAGGTGGCGCCACCTAACTGCTGCCAGACTGGTCCCCAGCCACAGGTCTCCACCTAGGCGGAAGGGGCTGAGGATTAAACCCAGCCCACTTCACCATAAAGCATGGGGCAAACTACAGTGCAGGAAACAAAATGAATCTGGAAACGCTTGTCTTTGTGGGGGGTTAAAAAGGCAAACAGAATGTGGCACCAAGGACAACCCTCCTCTGGCTGTTCCCTTTATGAAGGCAAGGGGGAAGCAAGCAGGTGGGGCCCACCCCAAAGCAAGGTAGGGGTTAGTCGTCAGAGCACAGAGGCCCTTGCAGAGAGGCTTTGGGACAGCCATTTAATACCCAGTTGCGGCCGCCTGGAACCCTGCAGAGGAGAGAAAACCAAACTCTATTCCTCATGACCCAGGGTGAGGAAATGGCCGCTGAACAGCAGTCAGTCAAGTGGCAGCCAGCACTGCCCCGGCCAACCTACTCCCTCCGACTCAACAGAAGCAGAGGGCTTCCTGCAGGTACAGGCTGGCATCTCTGCCCTTCAGAGCTCGCTCTCCCTCCCTGGGTGAGGCCAGACCCCCTGACACTGGTATGATCATTAGAAACCTTCCAGTAAGTGATCAGGCTTCCCTGGCAATTCGCCTACATACCCGGGGATCACTCTTGAGCTCTTGGCCCCAGTGGAAAAAGCAAGATTTCCAGGGACTGGGGATTCTGTGATAAAAGGAAGAAGTTGCACTGGGGCCCCCTCACCACACCCCCACCAAGGCCCCTGTATCAAAGAGACAAACCTCAGAGCAGAGCCCAGTACTAAAGAGCAGGATGCCTGACTCCTTGGACTTTTTCCTACTCTTAATAATCTATGCAGGAATCAGAGGGCAAGGGCGGCTTCTCCACCTGCCTGTATGGCCCACATTCAATTCCGAGCCCGGGGACTCCAGCAGACGCTGACACAAAGCTCCAAGACCAAAGCTGAACCATCACTTTTCCTTTGGTTTATGGTTTCTTCACGCAGAACCACATTCAGAGGCTTAACCCGGGCACGGAGCCTTTCTTAAAAGGCCACACAGCCCGAGCCTTTCCTGAAGAGAGGCCGTCAAGAACGCAGTCAGCATCTTAGTGACAGACGATGTGAAGGCTGAGTAATCTTAAGAGGCAGGGGGGTGAAAGGGGCAGCTGGCTGGGGCCACAGAGAGGCCTGGCCGGTGCCCACTGCGGGAGGCCCAACAGGCAGAGGCGCTTGGGCCGTAGACGCAGAGCTTGGTGGGGTGGGGGGCAGGGCTCCTCAGCTTCATCTGGACTCAGCAGGGGATGAAGGTCTTCTCAAAAACACAATGTGACCAGGCAGCCCCTGGGCCTCAGGGACCACAAATGCCTTGACCTCGGGGGCAGGCACCTGGAGCAGAGCACAGAGCTGTGGCGCCTGGGGAGGGTATCCCAGGCCCACAGCAGCAAGGTCAATACCCCGCATGCCCCTCTGTTGGGGCCCTACTTCCCTCAATCCTTCTCCAGGCTGTCTGTCCTCCTTATATTTACCAACACTGCCTCCGAGAATCTATCAGGGCCTCTTTAGCCTCCCCTCAACATGGCTGCCTCCTGATGGGGCCTGTAATGGCCTTGGCCAAGAGCATTCACCAGCCTCTGGAGCTCTGCACAGCAGGTACTGAGTAACTGTGACTGGCTCAGTGAACAACTGCGGGAACTCCAGGGCCCTGGGTGTCACTACTACGGAGCCCGGCCCCGTGGAAGCCTTCGCTGGTTTGCAACAACCCGGAAGACTTAGAAACAGAAAAGCATTCTCTATGTGAGGACAGTGAGGCAGGCACTGGAGGAGCGGAGCACCTGAGGCAATCCTGTTCCTCGTTCCGTGCCTTAGTCATGTTTACCACGAACTGATGACGTGCCAGCCCTCTCTTAGGACACTTGACACCATTACTTCATTTAATCCTCACTACAAACCCATTTGTAGGCACTAATGCCCCGTTTTACAGAAGCAAGACTGAAGCAGAGAGGTTAAGCAACTACTCCAGGTTACACAGGTAGTATGAGAGCAGAGCCATTGAACCTAGATCTGCTAACCCAGAGCCAGAGCTCTTACCCACTACCCCACAGGGCCCCTGACAGGGGGCATCATGTACATTTATTCATATGACAGCAGGGACGCTTGTTTGTTCTACTCCTCTCTAGGCTAGGATGGTAAAGGATTAGTTTGGGGCCCACCCCCCTCCTTCACTGTCCTCTTGGGCAGGCCATGAAAGGTGCAAGGCTCTGGGATTCCACCCCAGGGCTCGCTTCACCCCCATCCCAGTCCTGTACCTGCTCTGACAGATACCTCTGGGAAATCAAGAGGACAATGGTGGAGGGAGAAGGGTAAGGGCTGGAGACGGGGCCTCTGGCCCGAGACCTGCTTTGTTCAGTGGGTTTAAGGGTAAGGGGGAACACTCATCAGAGTGGGATCTGAAACTTGTGTCAAAGAGTCTTTCAGAGGCTCCTTTCAGCCGGCACTCAGTATTATGCCCCTGACGGCCAGGGGCCCCTAAACCCCCTTCCGGGGCCGGGAACACGGGGCACGAGAGGACTTCCAGGTCCCTGGGGGGATTTCATTGCACACGGTCTCCCAAACAGGGAGGGCAGGATTCCAGGGGGTGCCATGGAGCCCCATAACTAGCTGCTCTCCCTCGTTCATTCCTTCTGCTACCCGCTTTGTGGACACCCAGCCTTCCTCTCCTGCCCGGCCACCGACCCGCATCTGCTCTCCCTGCTCCAAACATCTGGTGTGGGCCTGAGCGTCGGAGAGGACCAGCACAGACCTAATGAGGGGACCTCTGGCTTAAGAAGAAAGCGAGCAGGTGGCTGAGAACAGGGAAGCCAAGCCACTCCTCCAGTTCACTGGTGCAAGGCTTCCTGCCAAGGCAGGGTGTGAAGAGAAGGTGGGGTATGGCAGGGACCCCCGCTCCGAGTATCGCCTGGGCTGGAGGCCAGACCCTGCCAGTTACTGACTCTGACGTACAGCTTCTTTGACCCTCGGTTTCCTCATCCACTACCTGGGATAACACCAAGACCTCCCTCCTGAGTGAAGGGAGAAACAAAACCTGCCCTTCGCACGGCAACGTGCCGCGCAAACTCTACAACTCAATGCTGTGCTCGTTTTAATCATCTAAAGGGAGATGACCACTAGTGAGCAACACTGTGACCTCACTGCGGGAGACCAACAACAGGGGACCAGGGGCCCTCCCGCTCCCAGCATGTGGCTGAAGCTCCAGAGGAGATTTGTGAGCGAGGTGCCAAAGGACTCTGATCGTGAGCAGGTTTCACGAAGTCTAAACAGCCCCTACCTTCTTCCAAATCCACTACAAAAGTTGTTTCCCAGCTTGCAAACACCCTGGCTAATATTCTACAAATAACAGGAAAGCAGGTGAGGCTGCTCCACTTGAAATAAACAGTGCCCTCTCTCCGTCTGTCTACCACCGCTGCCCCCAAGAAGCACCAGATGGGGACGCTATTTGCCTCTGCCTCTTAAGAAGCTTGTGCATGTACAGGTCTGCGCGCACACACACGCGTACGCACACAGATGAAGATTGGCTTTGCCAGGACAACACTATTTATAACCCTCTTCTGAAGGTCAGGTTCAGATATCACCGTTGCCAACAACACAGCTTCGTGTCCCAGCAAAGGAACTCCTCACACATCCGCCTAGGAGTCGGCAGAAGGCAAGCTCTCAGGCAATCGGGTTTTAACAAGCCCATTCACGTAGAAGGATGCTTTCTTGGTTCCCTCAGAAGTACTTCCTTCCCCACCATTTCCCATCCCCCCATAAGCAAAGGATTTAGTCTGGCTATCACTATAAAATGGCCTCTCTGAGGGGCCTCCCTCCCCTTAGCTATTGGAGGAAGGAGAGTATTTGGAGCATTTCCGGCCCTTCTTGGCCAGCTGCCTGGGCCCTGCAGCCAAGACACATCTGATTGGGGCTCCCCATGGAGAGGAGTCCTCCCAGGTCCACAGCAAGGGGCTCCTGGGCCTTGGCTGGGGATAGGCCCTGAAGTGCCAGGTGGACGGAAGGGCTCCTTGGACCAGCAGGTGAGTCGGCAGGGGAACAAGAGGCTGAGAGATGCCTAGACATCCCCCCCACAGAAAAGACTGGAAACAATGGGGAGGGTATACCAGTTTTCACAATGTCAATCGCTGACACTGTTTTCTGCAAGTGACAAGGCAGGCAGGGCTTCATGCAGCTCAGCACCAGCTCCCGAAGTTCCAAAGAGCAACTGTGACTGTGATGGCATGGACTTTTAAAAGTAGTTTTAGGGGCACCTGGGTGGCTCAGTCAGTTAAGTGTCTGACTTCAGCTCAGGTCGTGATCTCGCGGTCTGTGGGTTCGAGCCCCGCGTCGGGCTCTGTGCTGACAGCTCAGAGCCTGGAGCCTGTTTCAGATTCTGTGTCTCCCTCTCTCTCTGCCCCTTCCCCGTTCATGCTCTGTCTCTCTCTGTCTCAAAAATAAATAAAGGCTAAAAAAAAAATTAAAAAAAAAAAATAAAAGTAGTTTTAGCCAGGCTCTTTAGCTCACACCAGCATGTTCTATGCTGGTGCCCTCCCTGCTCTCCCGCATCCAGGCTGATTTATTCATGTGGTGTCTCTGTTAGTCCCCTTCTCTGAGGGGGACAGCTCCTTGTATCTCCGTTTCTTCTAAGAAAAAAGAGCTTTTTTCAGTCCCGGGTCTTTAATGCCACCTGTAGGGTGGGGGTCACAGGTCACTAGCTATTCACCTCCTGCCCTTCCCCCTGCCTCTTCCCCCCCAACAATCTGGTCAATGATCTCAACACAGGGCCTCAATTTTAGGGACCTCCCTCAAGAAAGACCGTCTTGGGAGCAGAGGATTCCTGGTAACTTCTCAAACATGATCAAGATACTCTATCAAGCAACCTTTATACAAGTCATGGCCAAGACACCCACCTAGGCAGCTCTAACATACTTTAAAACCACGCTGGGGTGGGGCTGGGGTTCCCAGAAGCAGCAGCAGGTCCTGGACTAGGGCCGAAGAAGCCGTTTCCTCACATAGGTGTCAGCGGAAGGCTCAGCCCCCAGCCGCACATCAGAGGGCTCTCAGTGGACAAGTGAGCGATGGCCCACAGTGCCAGCTGAGACAGACAAGAGATACCATCCGGGAGAACGCAGATAGCTGGATTCTGCCCCTGCCTCTGCCGGAGGCCTCGCCCCACGCACACCAACTAGGGCAGAGATGTCATCGTGGGGGCCTGGAAACCACCTTTGCCCACCTTGAGCCTCTCTCTCCCCATGGAGGTGCTGAGCAGGCCCCTGCGGGAGGCTGGGAAGCTAAGAGAAATCTGCCTAGCAGGACAGAAACACCTTGGTGGTTGTTTCAGCCCTGGTCTTGGCTCTCTGGCCGACTCCTGGAATGCTGGATTTGGTGGAAGGCCCCGAAGAACCCGGTGCCTCTTTCCCCCCCAGCTCTGTAAGCCCGCTTTCCGTGACATACGCATGAGCGAGACGAAGAGCAGTGAAGGCACAGGATAAAACGAGGGACCCTCAACCACCTCTCCTCCGACGGGTGAAAAAGACAGTGGTTACCCAAAGGGCCACGGACTTGGGTTTACATCCTGGCTCTACCACATATAAGGTATGTGGCCTTGGGCCTCAGTCTCTTCATCTGTAGATGGGAACTACCTACCTATTCCACCGAGCTGTGAGAATTATAAGGAGCCTGGGGTGTGGCCTGGCTCTAGTGTCAGCTGCTAGTCGTTCAGGGTAAGGCACTTTCATATCCTAATCTCGATCTCAAAAATGTTCCCACTGACACAGACCACAGAGATTTCTTCTCATCCCAGAGGTCACACAGAGGTAGTGATAGGGCCAAGCCTGGGAAGTGGCCTTCCAGGGGACTCCACAAAAACCAATCAGTCTCTCTCTCTCACATACACACACACACTCACTCACTGAGGTTGACCAACCAGTTCCTTCCTTCCTCTAGTCGCTTGGCCTCTGCAGAAAGACTGGAAGGAGTCTGCCAGGGAAGGACTGCCAGGGAGTCTGTCCGCCTCCAGGGAAACTCACCTGCTCCTACCACACCCCTCCGCTTCACCTGGGATCAGCCAACCGGTATAGGTGTGTCCAACTGAGAAAGCACTGAGCTAGAAGTCAAGAAACCCCGCCCCACTTCGGCTTCTCAACCAGCTTTGTGGTCTTGCCTGAGGCGCAACCTCTCTGTGGCTCAGTTTCCTCACAGGTCAATGGGAAAAGGTCGACACTACAGGGTCCCTTACAAGGTGGCTTCAGATTACCTGAAGCTTGTGCTTTTAGAAAGTGGAATGCACAATGCAAATAAATGAGAGGCAGTGCGGGTCATGGTTAAGGCTTGACTCTGGAGTCAGGGTCCTGGCTGACACTCACTAGCCGTGTGTCCTTGGACAAGGTGCTTCAGCTCTCAGCGGAGTTTTCCTCATTTGTGAAGTAGAGATAATTCCCATCTCTCATCTCCCAAATCATTGTGAGGATTAAATGAGATGCTAGATATAAAAAACCAGGAACAGTGTCTGGTCCATGGTAAGTGCTCTATAAATCTCATCTGGGATCATTACTCTGTCCGTTCACACTCAGAAAACTTTAGGATTCCCCTTTACGAGCCACTGGATCTTTAACAAATAGCAAAACTGGATCCCTCCGGGGGACTCTTCCTGCTCAGGGCTAAGCAGGCAGTTGGGGCCATTGCTGTGTTTACCTGGCCCTTCTCCAGGGACACTTGTCAGAATCATAGGGAGCATTTGGAACACACACATGCCTGGCCCACCTGCTCATGCTCTGATTCGGCAGGACCCAGGTGGGGTCTATATTTTTAGTAAGTGTCACAGGAGATCCTGATGTGTGTCCCTGGCTGAGGGACAATACCTAAAGGTTGCCAGTGGTCCTTGACTAACCCTTCCAGGACTGGAGGATGATTCAGCCAGTGGCCCCTTGGTCCCTCTTCCCACCATGTCTCACTGGCTCAGTGTCTCTGCTATCTCAGAGGACTTGTACCAGCGGGGTCTGGTTTTCCTCTCTAGGAGTACTTGCTCTATCACGGAGTCAAAAAGCCTGCTATCTCTTTTTGCAGACCCCTGTTCCTGTGAAGGAGGGGCCCCAACCCCATTCTGCTATGGAAACAGAGGAGCTGGGACTCACCACACTGGGAAGGTGCTCCCACAGCCTGTGTTGTGCCATTTGAGCCTTCCCATGAATCTGCCTGGCTCTCACTGGGAATGGGGCTACACTTGTTCCCTGAGAACGGTGCAGGTGGGGAAGAGCAAATTCTACAGGATGCAAAAGCTATTCGTTCCTCAAGAAACGAGAGTAGGTATAGAGTAAAGACAGAGTATGAGCAAAGTCTCAATTTTTAGGGGGCAAAAGAAGGACTAGGGGCACCTGGAAAGGGAAGGCAACTGTCAGGAGATGTACTCAGAGACCAGGTTCAGGGCTGACCCCTAGAAGAGGTGACCAATAAAACAGGACATACACACCTACTGCCTAGAGGGAGGCTGGGTGCTCCCTGGAGTACTCATTCTGTAATAACAGACCTGATGCAGGCACACAGACCTGAAAGGGCTGGGCCCTTTGCTGGACAAAGAAACTCTGTTCTAGTTGGTTTCTGGTCCAGAGAGGCTTCTAGTTCTAAGTCAATGTCTCCACTTTGATTTCTACTGGTTCCTTCATAAGAGTTGCACGTTAATAAGCTCATCTATAGTTCCCAGTTGGGAACTATGCCTCCATTTCAGAAGAGGGAGGGAATTATGTCAGGGCCACACCCAATCCCATGACCCCAAGACAAATGAGTTAATTCTGTGCTTTGCGAGCAGGCTGGCCTGAGATAGGATGAAAAGCAATTTAAGGCTGCTTTTTGTGCTTTCTCAATGCTGTACCCCCAAACCACAGCAGCAAAGACACAGCTTAAGAGCATCTATTTCTTTCCGAAATCCCAGTTTTTATTTCTCTCCTTGTTACTAGAATTCCCTAAAAGAAATGTGAATCTCACTGCGTCCATTAACCCTCCTACAACGCAGCACAGAGTTGTCCTAAGTGTTGATTATATCCATTTCTGAGAGGCTGAGCAACTGCTCAGAAGGCTTGGACTTCAGAAACTCTTCACAGGAGGGGCATGGCTCCCTGGCCTCCCATCCCCAGATGCCCAGACGCCAGGCAGAGCGGCAGATGCCCTAAGGCACACGCTACTCGCATTAGTGCAGATAAAACCCCATTCCAAGTCACACAGGCACAAAGAAGGGGTCTATGCAGCAAGGCTGCTTGCAAGCCTCAGAGGTTGATTCTTCCAGAAGGCCCAAGCCCCCACATCAGTGTCCCCTCTGACCCCCAGCCACCTGTCTTTAACAATAAAACCCACATGACCCTGTGCTGTTTGCACTCTGTCCTTGGGGGAATGGGAGGAGGAATGAGTAGTGGTCTGGCTGTGTAAAAAAGAAGGACATTAATGTTTATCAATCATCTCCTAAGTACTAGGCATTACAGAAGTATAAATATCAATATTCCTATTTCACAGATAAGTCACTCAGAACACTAAAGTGATTTGTTAAGTCTCACTGTGAATAAGAAAAGCAGGGATGTGCACCCAGGCCTGAAGCAAAGAACTCTGCTCCTGGAACAATTCTTTTTTTTTTTTTTTTTAATTAAAAAAAAAAAAGTTTGTTTATTCTTGACATAGAGTGTGTGTGAGAGCAGGGGAGGGGCAGACAGAGAGGCAGACACAGAGTCTGAAGCAAGCTCCAGGCTCTGAGCTGTCAGCACAGAGCCCAACGCAGGGCTCCAACCCACTAACTGTGAGATCATGACCTGAACTGAAGTTGGACGCTTAGCTAACTGAGCCACCCAGGCGCCCCAACAATTCTTTGAAGTAACAATTAACACCTTGCTGCCCCTGCCCACCACCCCTTCCCATTTCACCCAACACAACAAGCAAACTTCCCAAGATGGGAATAAAAGACACTATTCCTAAATGACCCAAAAGTTAGCAGGAAGAAAGCTGACGAGGAAGAGGCAGGGATATACATTTACATACAGATATGTATACTTTTGCATATTGTCTGTCTTTCCTTTTCCTTTTTTATAAATACTGCTATTATTTAATTCTCCACCGAGGGGCTGGGAGCATCAATCCACCTTGGCTAGAAACGTGACTTCTACAGTATTCACCATCTTGACAAAGCCCACGATCATAAAAGATGTGGCCATTCCCACAGAGGACGAAACAGCATCTCCACTGCCAGTTTCGGTAAGACCCCTATGGCGGAGAAGGGAGGAGACAGAAACACCACCACCCGTGCCATCTCTGAAGGGTGTTTCACAGCAATTCCGAAGTCCTTCTCCACAGAGAGCTATGCCAGTCAAAAGCAGCAGCAGAATGGCAAACTCCCAGCCTCAGGATGTTAAAAATTTACAAACTTGGTTGCGGAGTTAGCAGCACTCTCCTGGGCTATTCCAGAGGGAACAAACACAATCTATAAGTCACCACACAGGCCCCTATCCCACTCCAAGATGGAGGAAAAATTCCAAAGGAGACTTGCAGGGAGCCTCAGAGCCTCAAAGAGGCCAAGACTGAGAGTGGTTGGGGATACACGCACCCCGGACCCACAAAGAGCAAACTGAGGAAGAAAGCCCCAACGACATTTGTTCTGAGCTTCTCAAGTGAAGGGCCTGCCTCTGACATGAGAAGCGTTTGAGCTTTTTCATGAGAGAATAGGGCAGAATTTCCTCCTTATGGGGAGAAAGCAGGAGATAGAAAAATGTGCCACCGTCCTGATTCTGGGGGATGGTCAGCTACCAGAACCTGTGCAGTTTCTCATGTGAGAAGACAATCCCCACACTCTCCCTGAGAGGAAGGGTCATTAGGTCTCATGGAAAACAAAAAAAGGACCGGATTCCCCCCCGCCCCCCCCCCCCCAACTGTGGGTCACTTTGAGCCCTGGAAGAGGCTGCCTCCACTCCCTCCTCTTACGCGGAGAGGTGACAAGTTTGGTCCTGTTTCCTGGGCTTTTCCCCCATCTAACTCTAAAACCCCATGGCACAACCTCCCAGCAGCGGGGCCTGCACTCTCGTATGGGGCTGTAATAAATGGCTGTTCTCTGGCCAAACTGGTATTAACTTTTCCTTTTTACTTTTGATGTTACACACAACCCTGTCCTTGCTGTACCAGGAAGCCATTTCACCCATCTGGCTGGGAAGATGATCCAATTTTGGTCCTTTTATCATCAATGCTTTCAGTAACTTTTTTCTACTTCCCTTGCTGTAATTACTTTTGAATCATCAACACACCCAGCCAGCCCTAAAGCTCCAAGAACAGAATGCTAAAAAGGAAAAACACACACACACACACAAACCTAAAATCCTGTAATGGCAAACAACCTCACTAAAAAGCCACCCAAGCTGAGAGCAATTTAGTTTTCTCCTAGAAATTTACTTATTAATAAACTGCATCACACCCCCTCCCCTTTTTTTCAAAGGAGGCAGGAGGGCACAGAGATGGGATGCTGGCAGAAAAGGGGCAAGGAACTCATAAAGGAGAGAATTAAAACATCTTCTCCCCACCCCCACTTAAAAAAAAGGGGGGATGCAGGATTTGTAAATAAGGAGAGACTCAGAAAGTTGGCTTGCTGGTTGCTGGGTGCCCAGGCAGCCCAGGAAAATAGTATGTCTTCTCTGGAATGCAGTCCAATTACATGGAGAAAGACCCATGGTTGCTGGCTTGGGAATTCAGATTCCTCCAGGGATAAGTCTGAAGGACAAACCACACACAAAAAGGAAAACAAAAAACGTAACTCCAAGAAAATCCAACCAACATCAGCAACCCAACACTGTACAGAAGCCAGCTGCTCCGCTTCCTGCTGTCATCTATTCTGTTCCCCAACACAGGCCCTTGTGGCTGAAACGGCCAGCTGATATGTAAGATGCCCCTTCAGCAGTCCTGCTCTGTCTCACTCCTGGTGTGATTCCCTCACCAGGAAGGCACCCTCTAGAGCCTCTGCAAGAGAAGGACCAGAGCAGGGAAGCACAGGGTGGTTCTTCCCAAGTGTCATTAACACAGGATTCCTATGGAATCCTTCCACGCCTAAGTTCTTCACTTATGGCTACCTCCTGGGATGAGACTGGGACCAGGCAGGAGTCAAGTTCTCAACCCAGACAGCCTCCGCTCTTCAGGCCTCAGCACAGCTGGGCGGCCAGCAGAGGTGAAGTTTCCCCTGGGGTCACACAGCCTAGTTAGTGATGCAGCCAGGAGCGCAGGGCAGAGGAAGGCAGGGGTTTTTCTGGGGTTGGGATCTGAACAGGCAAAGCTCTCCCCCTCCCCAGGGCAGGCTTAATTTAAAGAAGGCCAGAAATTCAGGAAGCACACAGTGCCCCCTCCTCAATCCCTTCCACTCCAGGAAAAAGGGAAAAGCTGACACTAGCAGCCCTTGCCCCTAGGCAAGTTAGGGGAGCTCCTTGGGACTGCGAACCCCAGGAATAAGTGACCTGCTGACTAATGTTTCCAAATAGGGGGGATGTGGGCGACACCGAGGCACCACGGCTGGCCACCCACCAGGGTCTAGGCCTGGATACGTTCAATTGCAGTACTGGCCCTGCACGTCCTGTTCTGGGGGGGTCGGAGGAAGGGCTCCTGCCCTTCAGATTTGGTACCAAGAGGGTGCTTTCCCCAGTCTCAGGGCCAGGTGGCCTCAGTCCGGGAAGTTCTCCAGAAAAAAACAAAACAAAAAAAAAAAAAACCACCAAAAAAAAAACAAACACCCCAAAAAACCGACGCTAGTCCTTACTCCTGGCAGAAATTCTGTCCACTATTTTAGACACATTCCTCAAGGCTCCAGGAGGAACGTGGGGGAGGGGAAAAAGAGTTTCGGGGCTTCCAGTCACCGAACTAAGAGATTCCACCCTCGGGCCCGACCTTTCCCCGCCCTCGGGAGAGGCCGAGGCCTTACCCCGCTCCGATCGCCAAGACCACCCCAGAGAGGGCCCGCGACCCCCCTCGCGTCTGCACCTGACCCTCAGGAAGGCGGGGGCCGCGAGCTGCTGCCCACGGAGAACTCGCACTTTTTCGCTGCGCGATTCAGAAACACGCCGGGTCTGATGCCATCCGGCGAATTATGTAACCAGGGACACCGCTCCCGGGCTAAACAAACGCGGCTCTGTGTGTGCAGCGGCGGCCCCGGGGAAGCGCACCGGGGCAGGGAGGGGCTCTGGCCGGGCCTCGGGGTCGGGCTCGTAGGCTCAGCAAACGCGGCAGGAGGCAGCCCAGCCGGAGCACCGCGCCGCCGAGGTCCCGGGCCCAGCGCAGGGCCGCGGGCGGGCCAGTAGGTCCCGCAGGCTCGGCCCCTCCCCCACCGCGGCCGCCCCCGCCCCCAGGCGGTGAACTTGGTCCCAAGTCCCGCAGGACGCCGTCACCGCCCGCGGCCACCGCGACCTCGGCCTTAGGGAGCCGCTGGGAAGTGCTGGACGCCAGTTCCGGCTCCATTCCAGCTCGGGACCCCTCCGTCCCCCTTCCCACCCCTCTCTCCGCCGTTCTGGGGCGGCTGCGCGCCGTCGTGCGGGAAAGTGACGACCCCACCTCCCAACTCAGGAGGGGACGGACGCTGGTGACTCGCGCTTCGAGCGCTACTCCTCAGTCTCTCTATACGGGGGGAGGGGGTGCAGGACGGGGTGACAGCTGCGCGGATGACGCCCCTCCCCCTCGGGCGCCGGGAGCCCGGGCCCCGCACCGCCCCCATGGGGGTCTGAGTGCGGACAGAGACGCGGGGGCGGATGGACTAGGGAGTCTGGTCGGAATCTAAGGCTCTGATCCCCGGGAGGTCAGGGGCCGGGACTCGGGTTCGGGGCTTGTGCTAGCCCCCCACCTGCCCGGGGGCGACGCAAAGTTTTGGGAAGTTGCTGCCCCTACCTTGCTTGGTGAGCACCAGGGCGTCTTCCCTCCGCGCCTGGGTGATGATGGAGCCGTGTTCCATCTAACAATCCCGCGGGCCCGGGCTGGCTGGGCGGGAGGACCGGCGGGCGCGCAGGCTGGGCTGGGCTGGGGGGCCTGGGCGGGGGCCCGCTCCGGCTCCGGCTCCCGAGACTCGGACTCCCACAGCTGTTCACATCCCTGCTCTCGTTCCCTCCCTGGGCCGGGAAGGGAGGCGGCCTGTACGGAGGGCGGGCGGCCCGGGCAGCGGCTCCCCGGTTGCCCCCGGCCCCGATCCCCCGGCAGCAGCTCCGGGCTCCTCAGTTTGGGTCCAACATGGAGAATCCGGAGCGAAAACAAGAGGAGGAAATGGGACACGGGGCGGTTTCCAGGCTCCCCCCTCCCCTCCGTACTCCGGATAAACAACCCGCGGCTGCAGCGCCCACCCCCGCGCGCCTCCTGGCTCCGGACCCGGCCTCTCCACGGCCGGCCAGTGCCTGCAGCTCCGGAGCACCGTCCTAGGCCCCAGGACCCTTCACCTGTGAGCTGCTGGGGCTGCGGAACATCCGGAGCTTTGCTATTTTGTTACGGAAAAAGCGAATCCCCGAGGGGGGTGGGGTGGCGGGCGGGCAGGCTGGCGGGGGAGACTTGAAACCGCTCCGGCGCTCCAATTGGCCCTCTTGGAGAAAAGGGGCGTGGCCCCTCCTTACTATGCGGTGCGAGGACCCAACAACATTCCAGTCGTTGCGGCCACGCCCCCGGGCCACTCCCCCCCTCGCCCCCCTGCGGCCTCCCAGTCTCCTCGGCCACACCCCCTTCCCAACTACTTAAAAGGACACTCCAAAGCTCACGTTTCCCTACTCGGTGCTTGTGTGTTCACGTCTGTGCATCTCTTCTCGGGTAACCAGGGCAAGCCGCGAAGCCTAACCCAGGTTGGGTCAGGATGGGAGGGTTCGGGGCAGTTTTCTTACTTCCTGCTTGGCCCTCGAATCGTGAACCCCCAGTTTCACATAAAAGAGTACAACCATTGAATCCCGAAAGAGATGTGTTTGGGGGGGGGGGGGGGGGGGGGGGGGGGGGCCCGGGCCCCCAAAATAAGAACAGGAGCTGTTCTCGGGGGGGGCGCGCCCCCCCCCCCCCCCCACTTCAAATGAGACATGAGTTGCAGGGCTTTGCTCAAAGCCCATCACTCATTCCCATTCAGGGCTTACTCTCCTCCCCCCACCCCCTCCCCAACCCGGTAGTCCCAGCCTCAGTTTAGATGGATAGAGGTCTCTAAGGGAAGAGCTTTTGCTCAGTGACCTCAATGCTGCCCTCCCTCTTTGCTCTTAGGCCTCAGACACCCTCCCTTGGCTATGGCTCCTGGACTTTCAAGGCTGTAGGTGAGGGACACACACACACACACACACACACACACACACACACACACACTTGTTCCCAAGAGGCTCCAGAAGGGCAAGTTTTAACTCCATATTAGATCCTTCCCAGTGAGCTACATCTGTCTACAGGTGATGTGGGCTGCCTTGGGAGGAAGGGAACCATTCAACACTGGCAGGAGTGATGCAGGGTGAGATTGCACTGGGTGACTTATGAGCTATTAGAACCCTAATAGTACCTGATTTAATGGAACTCACCGACCAAGGAAGGGGCTTCCAGAAGGTAAGGACTTCTCTGGTCTCTGGCAGCTGGGAGCAGCTGATGGCCTTCCCTCTGCAGTTCCCATTGCCCAACTTACACCAGGTCTCACTAGGAGGTGGAGGACAAGTAGGTCATATCTGAACTCTCCAGGTACCATCAAATACCTGACCCCCACAGTCCCTCCTTCATGAGGACAGGTGTGGTTGTGATGTGTATCAGCCTGTGTGCCTTAATAGTGCTTGTGTGGGCCTGTTTCTTCTGTTCCTACACACACATTGACAAAACCTTTTTATATAACACTATTTTAATGGAAATGCTGTTTTTCCAAAATGAGAGCTGTTACAGAAGATCTGAATGATGCTTATGTAACTTTAAAAACTGAGTTTGGGTAGATCTTAATTTGTTAACGGAAGGGGAAAGGGAGGCGTTCTTGTGTATTTATCTCCCATCATTATTAAAAGATCACTAAACCAATAGGATTCTCGAAGGTAAATCTTCATTAGTTAGGTTATGATGGGGCCTTTTTGGGCCCTGCCCCCTACACCTTTGCAAGTTAGTTCGGTTGATGGGAGGAGGGAGAGTGCAGGGAGGAGGGGAGAATTGAGGATTCAGAGGGACCTGCTACCCCCACCTCTGTAGTGGTGGACAGGACACTACATCTCTCTAGACTTCAATTTGCTCATCGGTAGAGACAATCCCTCCCTCATTTATAGTTTATAAAGTACTTACACAGACACTGCCTCTTTTAATCTCTCATGTCTTTGAGGTTGACAGAGCAGTTTTATGCCCATGTTGTAGAGGAGGAAACAGGGTCTGGAAAGGTTAATTGACTTACCCAAGGTCTTTCACAAGCTTAGTAGGAGGAGGCAACTCTAAACTTTTTTTCTTTTTTCTTTTTTTATAATTTCCTATGTGTAGAATGGAGGAAATACTAGAACCTAGTCACTGTCTTTTTTTGCTAAGAACTCTAATTATATCACCTCCTCTGGGAAGTCCTCCCAGATACCCACTCTCACATCAGGGTTTTACAGCTTCCTACATACTCCGAGCACTTAACATTTTGTCTTGCAACTGGCAGTTTGCTTATTGGCTTCCCAACCAGAAGATGGATTGAGATTAATTGAGACTAATGAATAATGTATTATTTATTAGTGTGTCTCTTGTACCTACCATAGTACCTGCCACAGAGCAGGCAGCCTTATGTGTTTGCTGTATGAGTCTTTACTCTATGTCTTAACCCGTGTTCTTTTGGATGGGGGTTCAGAGACCCACGGCAAGAAGCACATTTTATACTGCAAGATAACTAAAACAATTTTCACAGGACAGTATTTGCCCGTGCTGTGTATGTGCACTGTGATGTTTTCTATTGTATTCTATTTCATGTTTTTAAGGTGCTGTCCGTGACCCACTAATTTGATTTCATGACCCACTACCAGGTTGTGACTTTTGGTTGGCACAACACTGCTGTCATTTTCTGTCCGTTGTAGATGCCTTCTCTGTGTACTGTTGAACTGTCCCTAATAGATGCAGAGGATATGGTGCTCAGGTAGCCATTGTTATGAGGTCAAGGAAAAGTTTATATATAAGAAAACAGAAACCCTTCCAAGACTAGAGAGAGGCACAAGGGTGCAAATAGAAGTCAGAGGAGGGGGAAGGGATAGATGAGGGAAGGTCTCCTAGAGGCCTGCTGGGAACCTTTGTGCCTCCAGAAACTAAAAGCCAGTGCCAGCTTTACTGGAGCCTGGAACCCCAAACACGGATAGGCCATGGGACTCTTGTTGATCTGCCCCCAGAGTATAGGTCTCCACTCCAGAAAGCTCTCTGTTAAGGGGGTGGGGGAAGTGAGGGGTAAGTGGACATTCCCACTTCTGCCTAAAACAGCCTCTTCAATAACCTCTTGCCTCTAGGCCAGTTGCTGACTATGTGACTTTGGGTAGGTTGTTTAACTAGGTTCAAGGTTGAGGGTTGAAGCCAGGGCTCTCTGGGCCTCACGCCTCTCCCAAGAGAAAGCTCACCTACCTGTCCCATCCCTATACCTCACCGGGAGGGCTGGTGAGAGGCAGTGTGAAAACAGAAGCACCCCCACCCCCAACCACCAGCAAGTGCCAGAACAGTGGCGTGGTGAGGGTGGGGCTCCAAGGAGCGGCTGTCCCTGTCCGTCCCTGTCTGGTGGCCTGGACTGGGTGTTCCTGAGCCAAGGTTTGGGAAAGGGAAACAGAGCTGGAGGGGCCCACTCTCAGGGAGATGCCTGCTGCTTCAGAACCCTGCCCCCTTCACCACAGAAAATAAACACAGGCTTGGGCCAAGGAAGACCTTTCATGACCTTCTGATGTCACCGAAATGTTCCATTGAAAAAAAATGTTTATTTTTATTACAAACGGAACACATCCATTTTCTTGTTTTCTCTGTTCCCGCAGAGTCTCAGTTCCGTTTTGTGTTGTAACTAGGAAGGTGGGGTCTCGGCACCAGAGTTTGAGAGCCCTGTGCCCTCTGGTCAGTTGCAAGGCTTGTTTAGTCCTTTCCTGGCTGCTCAGGGCAAAGTCCTGAGGGGGACGTGGGGTGGGTTGGGATGAAGGAAGGAGAACCAGTTACCGTGACTGAACAGTTGGTGGGGGTACCAGGTACTGGGGGCGGGGGAGGAGCTAATGGTAGTGGGCATAGCTTCTCTGCAAAGTAACCTGGGACCCCTCACTGGGGCTTCAGATTTGGGAAGATGAATTCTGCAAGGTGCAGGCATGCTCACATCCCAACCCTACCACCTAGTTACTTAAACTTTTGACTACCTTCCTCGTATTAAAATGCGGCTAACAGTAGTACCTACTTCATAGGTCATTGTGAAAATTAAATGAGATAATATGTGAAGTGTTAGTGCCTGAAACACTAGAAGTGCTTAATATTACTCTCACCATCATCCACCTTTCCTCCAGAACTGTTCCTTCTGCATCTGCCCAGTTCCCTGAGCTAGAAACCTGACGTCACCCATGCCTCTTCCTCCCGATTCATGTCCCCGCCAATCAGTCCTGAGGACCAGTGACTCTTCCCTTCCCAAGTATTTGTCAGGATTCGTTTAAAAATTTTTTTTAGGGTGCCTGGGTGGCTCAGTTGGTTGAGTGTCCGACTTCGGCTCAAGTCATGATCTCACACTTTGTGAGTTCGAGCCTTCGGCTCAAGTCATGATCTCACACTTTGTGAGTTCGAGCCCCGCATTGGGCTCTGTACTGACAGTTCAGAGCCTGGAGCCTGCTTTGGATTCTGCGTCTCCCCCTCTCTCTGCCCCTCCCATGCTCATGTTCTGCCTCTCTCTGTCTCTCAATAATAAATAAACATTAAAAAAGTTTTTTTTTAATTTTTTTTAATGCTTTTATTTATTCTTGAGACAGAGACAGAGCATGAGCAGGGGAGGGGCAGAGAGAGAGGGAGACAGAATCTAAAGCAGGCTCCGGGCTCTGAGCTGTCTGCACAGAGCCCGATGTGGGGCTCGAACCCATGGACCGCGAGATCATGACCTGAGCTGAAGTCAGATGCTCAACCGACTGAGCCACCCAGGCTCTCCAAAAAAGTTTTTTTTTTTAACGTTTATTTATTTTTGACAGAGAGAGAGGGAGAGACAGAATCCAAAGCAGGCTCCAGGTTCTGAGCTGTCAGCACAGAGCCCAACACGGGGCTTCAGCCCGCCGACTATAAGATCATGACCTGAGCTGAATGAAGTTCGACACTTAACCGACTGAGCCACCAGGCCCCCCAGGCCTTCCTTACATTCCCTGCTGGTACCTCAAGCGTGGCCGACAACAGGCTCCTAATCAAACTCTCTCGGTTCCAAATTTGAACACTAGCACTGCTAGAAGATGCAAATCTTATCCTGTCTACAAGCCACTTCCAAATGGTCTTCAAGATCTGGCTCCTGGTGGCTTTCCTACTCCATCTCCTACACCTTCCACACACCCACCCGTGCTTGTGTCCGGAGGAACTAAACACTTGTGACACCTTTTGCCCCATACCTTTGCATGGGTAGTTCTCTCTGCCTGGATGCCTTGCTTCCCCAAATCCTCCCAGTTCTGTCCTAGATGCTTCTCTGTGCTCCTATATTTCCATTCTGGTATCCTGGATTGTCCCCCCACCCCCACCCCCATCCCCTCCAGTATAAGTTCCTTGAGGGCAGGTACTGTCTTTTTTTTTTCCCTCTACACTCCTAATGACTCTCACTGAGCCTGGCCCACAGTAAGCTAGGTGGCAAACCAGTGCCAGTAGGCATCTTCCTCCTTGGGCACTGCTTATCTCCTGGGGCACTGAGCCAGGAAGGCGGGGAGGCAGGGTGCCAGCCTCCTAGGCGCTTTCTCTACCACCCAGGAAGTGGGAGTCCCGGACCCGGAGTGGAGCCCAGGAGCCTAACCGCCAGCACAGGCACAAGAGCCTAGGACTTCGGAGTCCTATTTGCCCCGGGCTTTGGAAACTGGAGGCTTGGTGAAGACTGACAGACACACCTGGCCCAGGCAGTGGAAAAGGGCTCGTTGGGTGGGCGGGCCTGCCGCAGGGAAGACCCTAGGCCTCCCCACCCCACGGTCAGTGTGCAAGAGTGTAAAATAAAGACAAATGGTACTCTTTGGGGTGGGGGCGGGCCGGCCAAGCCTGGACACCCGCCTCCTTCAATCCAGGTTCCTCCCGAGCACAGCCTCCCCCCATCCTTCCCCATCACTCAGTCCTAGGTGGCCACGTGACCTGCGCCCCCAGCAGCCACGGATCGCCTGGCTCCAGACCTCCTAAATAGGGAAGGGACTGAAGCAGATCGAGTTTCTCGGCCCGCATTTACAGGTTCCCTAGACGAAGCCAAACCTCCTCCTTCCCTCGCTGCTCCCCCGACTCGGCCCCCCCCCCCCCCCCCCCGCCCCAGGCCCGCCTGGCGCGGTGGGGAAAGGAAAGAAGGGGCCCCTCCTGCGCCCCACCCCCACCCCTCCACTCGTTCCGGCCCGGAGACCGCCTCTCCCTCCACCGCCCTTCGGCCGGCCCCTCTGGGGGCACAGCTAGGGTCGCCACATTCCAAACCCCGGGCGGCCCTTTGAGGTCACGTGGCGCAGTGGGGGTGGGGCGGCAGGACGCCCCTAACCCGGCGACCTAGAGGCTTTCCAGTGCTGCGGATTCTGTTCCCTTCTCCCTGGACCTAGCGTAGGCCAGATTTGCTTTGGCTTCTAGAGCCCGGTGAGTGATGCACGGCGGGTTTTTACCCTCCAGCGTGTACTGTGTGTCTGGGCCACACTGAGCACTCAGGTTTCTTACCTCCAGCCCTCCCTGCACCCCAGGCATTGGCCGCATACCTTTACTACTGGAAGACACTAGCAGGCAGTCGCCAAGGGAAGCCAGCTCAAAGGGCTAGAGTCTCAGCTCTTGGCCTGCAAAGTGGACAGGGAGGCAGGAAGGCTGGGTCGAGCCAGTCGCTGAGTTTAGGGCACTCTCTATCCTTGTTAGGCAGGCCGAAGTCAAGAGCTCACCATGTTCCCTCTGGTTAGCCTGGGTTCCAGATCTCTGAGAGCTGTCCTTTGGTTCCGGGACAGGGAAACTAAGAGGGGATGGCTTTCCTTATGGGCTGGGCAGATAGTCCCTAAACTGTTCACTCCATTCTCGTGCCAACTCAGATAGAAAGCCCTGTACTGGAGCTGACCCTGGTCACACCAAGGCACCTTGGCTTCTTTTGAGGTTGAGAGGGGAGTGAGTGGATTGGAAGGTGAGGCGCTGGCCACAGCCAACCTGCTGGAGACATATGACCTTGTAGGAAGGAGAGTAGATGGTAGAGTGGACATGGCAGAAGGGAGGCATATTTTGGGTGGAGGGAGAGGGCTGCATTTTTTGAATCCTTAATTCACTCATTCGACTATTTACTGAGCCCTTACTAAATGTGAGTCATGTATTCAATCATTTGCAAAATCATTGACTTGCATAATCAGCAATCCGTCCTGGCGCTACTGTGAGTAAGACAGGATTCCTGTCCCCATAGAGCTTACAGTCCAGTGGGAAAGGCAGGCGAGAGAGGGGCATTCTCTGGAGCTGAGAGCATCGCAGGAGCAGGGTTGTGTAGAAGAGGAGCACTTCACCCAGATTAGGTGGGGGAGGAGGCTCCCTAAAGAGAAAGTGTTATCTAAACCGAGGCCTGAAGTATAAACCATCTTTAATCTGTTGGGCTGAGAGTAGGGAAGGAAAGAATAGCCTTCCAGGTAGAAGGCACAGCGCATGCAAAGTCCCAGAGGCACATTCTGGAAATTGCCAGTTAAGTAGGGTTGGCATACAGCCAGCCACTTGGGTGATGGCTGACAGAACAGGAGGAGATGGAGAGATTGCATCTGGGAGAGGAGGAGGGCTGAGCTGGTAAATAATGCCACCCGCGAAGATGGTCCTTGGAGTCCACACGGGGTGCTGCAGGAATACTGTACGGGAGGATGTGACGCCCTCCTTTTATAGTTGCTTTCTGAAATCAATATTTATTTTTATCAAGATAGTACGTACACATAGCTTCAAAAATCAAATAGTTCTAAAGGGCTGTAATGAAAACAGAAGTCCCCTGGCCTTTTTCCCAATTTTTATCCTACGCCTAGGGGCAACCACTGTCAACTGTTTTAGCTGTTTCTTCTGGTATTTCCTTCCTTATTTCTAAATAATATAAGCACTGCCATTCTGGATTCATCTATCTAATTTGTTGACTTCTTGTTTTGGTAGATGAGGATTTTGATTCTCTTAAAGTCTCCTCTTCCCCTACTCCCACCCCACCCCCTTTATGTTTATATCATCATTTATGGTCAAATCCATGTTCAGTGATTTCATTATTGAGTTTGTAGATATTATTTACTTTTGAGGCAAGTATTCTGGTTACATTTCCTCTTCTAATATCACTTTTTGTTGTATGCTGTGTTTACATTTCCTTTCTTGTACAACTTTTTTGTTTTTCCTGGAGTTAATTGCCTCATTTTTTTCTTCGCGTGGTTTTCTTTGAATCTCTGGCTCTGTCTTCCCACACCCTTCAACAGTTCTGTGAAACGCCTTCTCAGTACAATTTTGCATATGGCCAAGGCTGTCATATAATCTTACCGGTTCTGTTTTGTTTTTCCTTGGAGACATTTGTCCTGGGGCACGCCATCCTTCTGCTTCTCTCTGGATGCATTGCTCTCCAGGTCTGTGGCACATCTGTCACCCTCGGACTTCCCTTTGCCCTTTTCCTCTTTCAGGGACTCAATGTCTTTCTCTGTTTACTTCCTTGTTTGGATGAAACACATCTTCCAGATATTCCAGTAGCTTCTTGAGAGAGTGCCTGGGAGGTATAACATTTTAGAGCCTTTTGCATACGTCAAATGGTTTTACTCACCCTCACTTTTGATTAATATTTTTGGCTGGGTATAGAATTTTAGGTTGAAAATCGTTTTCCATCAGAATTTTGAAGGCCTGGCTCCTTTGTCTTGCAGTTTCTAAATGTTGCAGTTGAAAAAGAATTAAAAAAATAAATCAGTAAAATGTTGCATTTGAGAAGACTCAGGTTATTTTGATTCCTGAGACTTTGAATTCATCTCCCTCCCCCACCCTGCCTTCTCAGATTTTCTCTTTTATCCCTGATACATTAAAACATCACAGGGGCACCTGGGTGGCTTAGTTGGTTAAGCCTCCGGCTCTTGGTTTCCGCTCAGGTCATGATTTCATGGTTTCGTGGGTTCAGGCCCCACTTCGGGCTCTGTGCTGGCAGGAGTAGCCTGCTTGGGATTCTCTCTCTTCCTCTCTCTCTCTTTTTCTGCCCCTCTCCCACTCACACTGTTTCTGTCTCCCTCCAAATAAACAAACAAACTTAAAAACAAAAACGAAAACATCGTGATGTATTGACATGGGTCATGTTTCATGGCACTTGATAGGCCTTTTTAATGGAACAGTGGTTTTCAAAGTGTGGTCCCCAGACCAGCAGCATCAATACCACACGTGGGAGGGAACATGTTAGCTATGCACCTTGTGAGCCCCATCCCCCATCTAGTGAATAGAAACTCTGGTTAGGTCCCAGCAATCTGTGCTGTTGTTGTTTTATTGAGAGATGACCGACATAGAACATTGTATTAGTTTCAGGCGTACAACGTAATGATCTGATATTTGTATATGCTGCGAAATGATCACCCCAATACGTCTAGTTAACATTTGCCACCTTACATAGTTACACATTTTCCTCTTATGATGTGAACTCTTAAGATCTACTCTCTTAGCAGCTTTCGAATATATAATACAGTATTATTAACTGTAGTCACCATGCTGCACATTGTGTCCCTGCAACTTATTTATTTTACAAATGGAAGTTTGTCTCTCTTGACTCCCTTTCCCCACTTTGTTCACCTCCACCCCCTGCCTCTGGCAACCACCAGTCTGTTCTCTGTGTCTCTGAGCTTGGTGTTTTGTTTGTTGTTTAGATTCCACATCTAAGTGAGATCATACAGTATGTGTCTTTCTCTGTCTGACTTATTTTACTTAGCATAATGCTCTCAGAGTGCATCCCTGTTGTCACAAATGGCAAGATTTCCTTCTCTAGGTGTTGAATTGGCTGAATAGTTTATATATTTTATATTAGTATCATATATTAATATATATTTATATATGATATGTGATATATATAATCTGGGTTTTAACAATCCCTCCAGGTATTTTTGTGCATATTAAAGTTTAAGAACCTCTGTTTTAACAGGGTAGGCCTTTTAGTTCTGGGAATTTCTTTATTATTTCTTTGGAATGTCTGTAACTCCTGCCATTTGGATACTGGACCTCTTGGATTGATCCTCTGATTTTCTTATTATTTCTCTCTTATTGGCCATCTCTTTTTTCTATTTTCTGGGAGATTTCCTCCATGCTATATTCCAATCCATTTACTAAGTATGTTGTCACGAACCCTTTTCTTTTCTTTTAATTCTCAAGAGTGCTTTCATGTTCCCTGGTTTTTCTCTTCTTTTCTTTTTTGCGTGGTTTCCTGTTCTTGGTTCTCTCGATACGTGCAGTACCCTCTCTCCGAGAATATTAATTTGTTCTTCTCTCTATATTGTCTCAGTTTCCTCTGATTTCCCATTTTCTGCTGTTTTGATTTGTATCTCACTGGAGCCTTTCCACAGATGTCTGGTCTGCCTCGGCCGTCCTTTCGTATTTGAGAAGGAGGCACTGGATGGATCTGGAAGTGCTCTGTGTGGGCTTACAGTAGGGCCCCATACCATAGGGCTACGGTAGGGCCCACAGGGCAGGTGGCTGGCTGGACTCTTTTACTGGGGAGCCCCAAAGGTCAGTATCGATGGCGCAAGCTTGTTTTTTTCTGGAAAGGTCCTTGAGTCTAGTCTCCAGCTGGAAGCCCACCACCTGCCCAGAGTCCTAGAGCTGGGTGTAGCATTGGAAGTGGGGAGCGGCATGTGGCGAGCAGGCTGAGGAACACAATTCAGAATGCTGACTTTCGCTCAGTGTTTGTTCCCACTCCTTCTCCACCTCCTCCTCCAGGAAAGTTCAGTATCTCCAGGATCCATCTTCCTGTTTCCTGCGTGAGTGGGGAAGGGGACACAATAAGTCATTTGGTTGTGTTGGGTACAGCTGACTTCCCTGACTATCGAATTGCTCTTTAAATAGATCTTGGAACAGGCCCCCAGGTTTTGGACCCCTGTCGTCTAGTTTACCTGCAACTTCCAATTCCCGAGCTTCTCTAGGGTTCTGGGGGAAGAGTTGGCTTGCTTCTTATAGGTATATGACTCTGGATGTTTTGGGCCTGCCTTTCTTAGTCATTTGTCACTTTCCCATCTACTTACTGTTTTCATATGATGTGGTCCAGGATTTTAAATGTCTCCTAGTTTAGTTAAAGATGGAGTTTGGATTTCTATTTCTTATTCTCCTTGTCATTTGGGGGGGGGGTGATTTTTTTTTTAAGACTTAAAACTTTTTTTAAATGTTTATTTTTGAGAGAGAGAGAGAGAGAGAGAGAGAGAGAGAGAGGAGAGAGAGAGAGCCAGCAGGGGAGGGGCACAGAGAGAAGGAAACACTGAATCTGAAGCAGGCTCCAGGCTCTGAGCTGTCAGCACAGAGCCTGACGCAGGGCTCGAACCCATGAACCGTGAGATCATGACCTGAGCTGAAGTTGGAGGCTTAATCAACTGAGCCACCCAGGTGCCCCAGGGGGTGATTTTTGAAGGAAAAAGGTGATGGAAAGAGCTTTACTCCGCCATCTTGTGACCAGAAGTCTGAGTGTCTTCTTGAGGTAGATAATAGTGATGTCTGTGCCCAACACTCTTGCTCCTGCTGACAAAGAGGGTGTGGGTTATTTGTAGAAGGGCGAGCAGGGAGAGGAGGGGAGGTTCAGGAGCTTAGGAGAGCTGCTTCAGGAACTTGACTGGAAACCTCCCAGAGATGACAAGGATTACTGGGCCCCAGGGAGGTCTAGCTGAGGTAAGACAGTGAGAATCAGTGGTGAGAACAGCATGGAACAAGGATGGAGGTAGTGAGCAGTGGGGAGTAAGCCTCAGCTCAGAAGAAGAGAGTGAGAAGGGTGGGGGACATTCTAGAAGCAGATAAAGGGGCAGCAAAGGGGCTGGCTTTGAGGCAGACTATTCACCGTGAGGCAGAAGAGGATAAGACGAGATGGACAACCACTAGTCAGATGTTGGTTGTGTGCCAGGAACTGGACCAAGTTCTTCAAAGCAGGCTCAGTGGTGGGGACGGTGGGAGGAGGGAATGGACAGGAGGAAGGGAAGGAGTTTTAAGGTCCCAGCAGGAAGGTCTGACTCTCAGATTGGAGGGTGGGGCAGGTCTGAGTGATGAAGGAGTCTTATGTCCAGAGGGGGGATTGCTGCTCAAGAACAGAAACACAGAGCAGCATGTCTGTCTGCCATGTCTGCGCAGAGAGTGAAAGAGGAGGTGGGGGAAAGGGCAGTGCACTCGCTCGTCTTCTGAGGGGAAGGCAACGGGTGGGAGAGGCCGGTCATCTAGATGCATGGCCCCCTGCACACCAAGGAAGGATAGAATTTTAAAAAGGGAGGGTGGTCAGGGCGCCTGGGTGGCTCAGTCGGTTGAGCGTCCGACTTTGGCTCAGGTCATGATCTCGTGGTTCGTGAGTTCGACACCCCGCGTCGGGCTCTGTGCTGACAGCTCAGAGTCTGGAGCCTGCTTCGGATTCTGTGTCTCCCTCTCTCTCCCTGGCTCTCCCCCGCTTTACACTCTGTCTCTCTCCCTGTCTTGAAAATAAATAAACATTAAAAAAAAAAAGTTTTTTAAAAGGGAGGGTGCTCACTTTAAAAGGGAGGGTGCTTCACTGAACTACTGAAGGTACTGAAGCACCTTCCCCAGGTCACAGAGCCTCGGGGTACAGTGAGAGTGAGGTCGCCTGAAACATACAGCCTCTGGCTCTGAGCTCTGACGACCTAGCTTTCAAAACCCACCAGACGTTTTCTCGGGTTTTAGGGCTGTTTCACATCTTCCATCTCATGGACATGTGCTGTCCTAGCCGTGCTTGCTGCTCCTGTCACTCCTCACTGCATAACCCCAGATCTGCAGCTGCCCCAGAATTCTGTGGTTACAGGCCGCAGAAACTAACGCTGGCTAACTTAAGCAGGAAAACAATTGATTGGAAGGTTATCAGACAGCTCATGGATGCGAAGGCACTCCCTGCCTTTTGTCCTGTGCTGGTACGCTTTGATTTTATTCCTGAAAGTACCTGTCCTCTATCCAGGCCACAGGAGAGGAATGCTGATAAGTCTAAGCAGCCAGTCAGGGTGTTTCTGCCTCTTGGCCAGCAACTGGTTCAGGCCCAGACATGTGAGGCTACTCTAGCCAATGAGACACGGGGGAAGCCCACTAGGCCAGGGATCCTGACACAGTCACAAGCTGCCTGGAAGTTTGAGTGGAGCCTCGACTTTATTGAAGGCGGAATTAACCCTCTTTGCCTCTGAAAAATGATATACTGGGGCGCCTGGGTGGCTCAGTCCATTAAGCCTCCGACTTCAGCGCAGGTCACCATCTCACGGTTTGTGGATTCGAGCCCCGTGTCGGGCTCTGTGCTGACAGCTCAGAGTCTGGAGTCTGCTTCAGGTTCTGTGTCTCTCTCTCTCAAAAATAAATATACATTTTAAAAAATTAAAAAAAAAATGATATACTTGCTGATTGTTTAAGCCACATTTAGTTGGTTTTCTATTGCTTTCAACCAAGAGGTTGAAACTATCACATAAATGCCAAGTATCTTCCGTGGGTGTTTGGTGGGGCGATGGAGGGGAAAATAAGCTGATGGCTGAAAGGGTAGCATTAATAAGATTTCAAAATAAAGGAGGCTGATGCATCTTTTGGAGACACAAGAATTACCTCATAGATAATAACTGACTGAAAATGCTAGCGAGAAGGGGAAAACTCGGGGAGGAGCTCACCACTCATTAAGTAGACACTTGCTGTATACCAGGCACTGTGAAGGGGGCGAAGATATAATGATGACAGAAGACAAGATCCCTCCTCCCTGGAACTTTCAGTCTGGCTGGGTTGGGGAGACATTGAGCGTGCAAGTAACAAAATAAACAGGGTAAGATCATGGAAGGTCATTTTAGGGGAGTGGTTAATTTTGATAGACGGTAGTCAAGGAAGTCCCCTCTGAGAGACCCAAAGGGAGAATGAGCCAGCCATGTGAATAACAACATGGAGATTCCCCCAAAATGTCTCAGGGCAGAAGTTGGCTCTGTCCTGGCTGGGAGTCCAGTGCTCATTCCAGAAAGGGAAAGAGGTGGTAACAAAGCTGGCCTTGGAGGCTCAGGCAGGCCAGGGGTGACAGAGTAGCTGGAGACCTCCCTCTGGCAGGACAGGCTAAATGTCATTGACTTTCTAGAGGCTGGAAGAGTTTGAATGGAGTATTTGGAGGGAGAGCCTGTGGGTTGAAGGAAAGACACTTGGGGCCAGCAGATGACCCTCTGGTGTCTGAGTGCCCAGCTACTTCCTGTCTCCCCTTGCCCATCCAGTCTGGAGTTCCAACCTGTTCCCCTGTTTTAACATGTCTTGATGTGGGCTGCTATAACAGAATGCCACAGACTAGGTGAGAAATATATTTCTCACAGTTCTGCAGGCTGGGAAGTCCAAGATCAAGGTGCTGGCAGCTTCAGTGTCTCGTGAGGTCTTGCTTCCTGGTTCATAGATGGCTGTCTTCTGGCCGTGTCCTCACATGGAAGAAGGAACAAGAGAGCTCTGGGGTCTCTTTTATAAGAGCATTCCATTCCATTCATGAGGCCTCATGGCCTCATCACTTCTCCCAAAGGCCCAACTTCCTGATACCATCACCTTGGGGGTTAGGATCTCAACAGACGAATCTTGTGGGGACACAAACATTCGGTCCATAAAAAACCAGCTCAACCAAATCAGTAAGCACCTCCAGAGTGTTGGCTTTTTGTGTGGCTTCTGCTCAGAGTTTGTGTAGGGTGGATACAAAGATAAGACCCGACCTCAAGGAGCTTGCTGGTCAAGGATTCAAGAGTACTGCATCTGAAACAATTATCCGCAAAAAAACCCAAGGACACCCCACAGGGTTAGAGACCATGGGTGGCCATTACAAGCCATTCTCACTGCATTGGTCACAACCTCCCAACCTAGCACCAACAGCCCTCTCCTGGCCCACGGGTCCCTTCTCCCCTAGGGCTAAGGGTCGCCTGTGTCTTACTGAACCTCCCAGGCCCCTTTAAGAGTAATTCATCAAGTTAGAGCCCGACACATCACTCTGTGATGCCTTCCTCCAGTCTCCTGGGGATGTGAAGGAGGAGGAGGGAGGGCCAGTCAGCTGGACTAGGACTCCTTTGCCTAGACTTGACATTGCCACAGTGGGTTTACCCGGCACAAGGTCCTAGTTTTGGGGTCCTGTAGCTGAACAAATAAGGAAAATGTTGACTGCTTACCATATCGGTATGTCGAAGAGGCAGACCACTAGCATTTTTCTTGTATTATCTGATTATATCCACACAACAGCCCTACAATGTGAGGACTTTATTCCACTTTACAGAGAGGTAGAGTCACCTGTCCTGGTCAAACAACTAGTAAGTGATGCAGCCAAGATGTGAACCCCAGCAGTCTGACTGAAGCATCCCGACTTGACGCCATTGTGCTCGCTGCCAAATTGGCTTATTCTAGGAATTTCCCTTCTTGCCACAACATTAAGAACTGAGCTAGAGGCCATTCTGAGCAACGCGAAGAGAGGGCTTTGGGATCCAAGAGAAGAGGAATTCCGGGAAAGACACTGCCATTTTGGCTATTTTTTCCCTCACGTTCCCCAGGCAGGGAGCGCTAACTTTTGATTTGCCAGGTGTCTGTCTCTTCTTCTAATTAACACCAGAGTCCGCCTTTAGTCAGAGCCTCCCTATAGCTGCAATCCATAACCCCGTGGCTCTGGGGCCAGTCCTCCCTGAGAGCCAGGGAGGACAAAGCAACTCCCAAGTCGGGGTGGAGTTTCCTGTGATGACGTTCCCTTTGCCTGTCTATAAAAAGCTCCAGTATGATCTACCCCATTTATGGTGGAGGCCAGGGGGGCAGAGTGTGCCGGAGGAGGAAAAAATCAAGCTGAAACAGCTCCTCTTTGCCTCCCTGGATTCTCTTCCAAAATGCTGTCAGCACTGCCAGTTGGAAAATATTTTTCTCCCTCCCTTTGTCTTCTTTCTTATTTAAAAAAAAAAAAAAAAAGCCATCTGGTGTCAAATTCACTCCTGGCACATCATAAAGGGTAGCACTAAAAATGTCCCTGAAAAACTAAAAGCAAAACCACAGCAGTACACATGGGATTTAATCTCAGCATCCTAGAGTTTCAGAGTTGCCAGGGGCCTCGGAGATCAAACCTTTCCTTGTACCTGGGAGGAAACTGAGGCCAGGGGTGGGGGTGGGGTTAGGCCGCTCTTTTCGGAAACGTTTGTTGAGGGCCTACTATGTTCACAAGGCACTCTTTGGCGTGGGAGATTAATCGTGAACAGAAAAGACAAAAATCCCTGCCGCCTGGGAGTTTTCGGTGGGCGGTTCTTGCCTGGTCCTTGGGCCCTGCCTCTGCCCCGCATTCCCGAACGGCCGGGCGGGGGGGTGCTGGCTTGGGCCGTCTTCCCCCCCCCCCTCCCCGCGTGGTTGTCACCTCCAGGCTGCGGGTCCGCGGGAGCCTCGGGCGGCGCCGCTTCCCGGGCCTGGGCCGCTGTTTATGTTCGGGCGAAGTTCGCCGCGCGCCGCCCCGGCGCGGTCCCCGGCGGCTGTCGTCGTAATCTCCCGCCGCTTCCTCCCGCCGCCGCTGTGGCTCCGCATTCCTCAGGGTTGAGCAACAACTTTCCCTCCGAGGGCGGCTGGGCCGGGGCCAGGAGGGGCGCGGCCCGGGCCTCGGTTCCTCCGGCGGCACCCCAAGCGCACGGGTCGGGTGCGAACGCAGCGCGGCGCAGCGCAGCCTCGATTCCCTGCCCTGGGAGCCGAGGCCGCCGCGGGGCGGGGGGCGAGGCCGGGGTGACGCGCCGAGCTCCCCGCGGCCGTGGCCGGATTGCCCGAGCGCCCGGTGGGGGAGTGGGCCTGACCCTGGCCTTGATCGTGGAGCTGGCGGTCCCCGCTGCCCGCCCGGTCTGGTGGCCCGCGCGGGGTGAGCATGCAAAGTTTGCTTCGATGTTCTGCTCCAGGATTCTGAGGATTCTTTGACGGCGGAAGGAGGAGGGTTTGTAGTAACTACAGAAGAGAGCTCCTAACCCAGTTCTTGGCCGGAATGTAAATATTTACAGCAATCATATTAATACAGGCACTTGAAATACACTCTCATGCCTAGTGAACTTCAACGTATCTCTGGAGGGATAAAGTTGATTTCTTACTCTTTCCCTTATTTCAGGAACTGGAAAGCCCAGGCATGTAGTTCCATGTCTAGTCAGGAGCCAAGAAGGAGTCAGGCCAACGGGGAGCACCTTCGCTGGAGCCTCCTCAGGTCTCCTGACCTTCCTGCACCCTCATGGGCCCGGGAACTGGCCGCACTTGCTCCACTCAGGAGCTGAGTGCTGGGGCCAGGAGGGTGGAGTGGGATTAGATAATATCAAGCTGTCTACCCACTAAAATATAAACTCCAGGAGGGCAGGGATTTGGCCATTTGTTTACTGCGGCTTTTACCTTACTTTTAAACTTACGCTTTCCTTCTCTTCCTGCCTTTTAAATCTTGAGCTAAAGGTTTTAAAGGCTCTGTGTGTTTTCTTTTAGTTAATTTGGAATAATTTTAGACTTACAGAAGAGTTGAAAACACAGTATAGAGTCTCCACATACTCCTCACCCAGCTTCCCCCAAAGTTAATATCTTAGGTCACGTCACTGTGGTACATTTGTCAAAATGGAGAAATAACATTGGTGCAATACTATTAACCAAACGACACCCTTTATTTGGATTTCCTGTTTTTCCACTCGTATCTTTTTTTCCGTTCCGAGACCGATCTGGGATATCTCCTTGCATTTAGGGCTGGAAGCCTTTTAATATGTGATCCAGCTCTCACTGTGTAAAGTCTCTGTCATTGGCAGTGACGCAGGAGGCGGTGCCCCTGGCACTAGACTGAGCTTCCTGTCCTGGGGGCCTGGGAAACACCTTGAGCCCTGGATCTCCTGAGAGTGATATCAAGGGATCGCTCCTGGGTCTGCTCACTGGTTCTGGTAGCATCTGGTACGAATCCAGACCCCGAGGCCGACACTGGGTCTCCCCTCTCTGCCCTGGTACCCCCCCTATGCCTATACTGGAAATGGGATGGATATGACGTTGCGGGTGATCTGACCCAGGTCTGCATTTCCTTTGGGACCTGACTCTTCTCTGTGCCCCTCATCACCTGGCACCCATTCCTTCATCTTCATAAGGGACAAACCCCATTCACGTCTCCCCTGCCTCACTCTCTGTTTACTCCATTCTGGAATCATCCTCCAACCTGAAATCCTCAGGGAAGCAACTTCTATTTCGGGCGATGTTACTTGCTCACAGCGCACCATTGAGCTCGCCTTGGGATTGAGTGGAGATGAGTGAAGTAAGGGACAGCCTGCTTATTCAATTGGCGAGGATTTATTGAGCCTGTTTGGGTCACAAAGACGAACAATTCTGATCCTTGCTCTCCAAGGTCTTACCGTGTGGAGGAAGAGGCAGGTAATGTGAACGAATAATCAGGGGACAGCCTTTAATAGAGATAATGTGGGTACACACTTGTGTGGCAGCACAAAGGGGCAGAGCCCGCTTGTTTGGGCTGTGGAGGAACATTGGGACCGCTCCTGAAGTCATGCTTGAGTTGGGTCTTGAAAGATGGATAGGAAGTGGTAAGTGCCCAGGAAGGGAGCAGGGAGAAGAGAGAAGGAGGGCTCTCCCAGCAGAAGGGAAACCAGGTGTGAAAGTGCAGGCACATCTGAGAGCAGAGCATTTAGGGGAACTGGAGGGTGGCCCAGTGTGGCTGGGACTTGGGGGCGTGCGGGAGATGGTGTGAGGGAGACGGTGCCGGATAAGTAGACTGGTCAGGTCTTAGGTTCCACACAAAGGAGTTTAAACTGTGTTCAGCCGATGGGGGAGCCTGGGCTCCGGGGCGAGAAGTAATGGGGTCTGAAACAGGGCGATGGGGTTGGGGCAGAGGGGACAGACACCAGAGAAACTCAGAGGCAGGGCCTGGTGATTGGATAGTGGAGTGGGGTCACGGGTAAGAGGAGATAGGGTGACTTTGGAGCTCTGATTTGGAGGATGAAGAGGAGAGAGACTGAGGGGGAAGTGGAGTGAGCTAGAGTTGTTTTCTCTACACACGTATGAGCATCCTGAGAAGGGGCGAGGATGGGTATTGCGCACGTGGTGTGGCTGGGCCCCGGCCTGCTCACCCAGAGGACGGTCTTAGGGCAGGAAGGCAGTTGCAGAACAGGCAAGTGAGGGTTGTATTTCCAGGGGGAACTGGCTTGGGAGACATTGGTGGAGAAGTGGGGAGTGGGGAGGAGAGGGTCTGGAGAAGATGGGGTGGGGAATGAGAAGGGGAGTGGTTTGGTTTGGGGAACCGAGTCATTCCGGATTCAGAAGCCAGAGGAGGCCTCAGCACCCTCCCCTAATCTGGGCACTGACTAGATGGGACCAGGTGGTCCACGGGGCCCCGAGTGAACACTCAGAGCTGAGGAGGTTAGCAGGTGCAGTGGCTCCCCTGTCTTTGGGCATTTCAGGAGCTGCTGGAATTCTGGAAGTGGCTGAAGTTCACCTGAAGACTGCTCCCTCTGGTTGTGGAAGGGCCAGAGGCATCTGAAAACACCACTGTGGGGGTGCTTGGCTGGCTCAGTAAAGAGCAGCATGTGACTCTTGGTCTCGGGGTTGTGAGTTCAAACCCCACAATGGGTATAGAGATTACTTAAATAAATACTTAAAAACAAAACAAAACCAAGCACCTATGTGGACAGTTCAAGTAGCTAGGAAAGGACTTGTGGCAGAGTTTTAGTAACCATCCCTGCAGAAACCTTGATTCTTAGCTGGGGACTGTCAAAAATTATGAATATCTGCAATTTTATCCTATTTATAAGCTAACAAATTGGCCCATGTCATAGCTGCTGGCAGGTGTGTGTGTGTGTGTGTGTGTGTGTGTGTGTGTGTGTGTGTATACATACATGTATATCTCCACATATATATGACCCAGGAGCTGAGGCTCCTGGGTCAGAGATGAGGACATGTTATTGTTCACAGCAATAGCAGTAGAACAGGGTCAGCCTCAATTCCCACAGGGCTTCGCAAAGAGGGCCAGGTGATGCCTGGACACACGTGGGTTGCATTTCAGGAGAGGAAGGCAAACTTGGGGATATGAAATCTTTTAGAATGGGCAGCATGCCTGTCCTTTGCTCTGGAGGAAGGCACTATATACCTTCTATGGGTGTTCACTATCCTGGAAATGATAGTCGGGAACAAAGGACAGTCAGTGTTTCACTTCTAAGACATAAAGAAATGGAATAGAACCGTGGAGAACAGTCTGCCGACAAACACATGGCCATAGAAAGCAAACGATACATTTCCCAGCCTCTCTTGCACCTAGGTGTAACCATCTAACTAAGTCATGGTCTGTTAAGCGTGAGCTTTGGTGTGGCAGCTTCAGGGAAATTGCAAAAGATGGCTGGCATATTCCCCGGGCTCCTTCTTCCCATCTTTTTTCCTGATGGCTGGAATGTGGACATGATGCTGGAGTGTGAGCAGCCATGTTGGGCCAGGAGTGGCGTGTAAGGACTAAGGATGGCAGAGTAGCGAGATGAAAGAGGCCTGGGTCTCTGATGGTTTTGGAACCCACAAACTAGGTCTGTGCTGATTATCTTCAGATTTCTTTAGGCGAGAGAAGAATAAACTTCCATCTTGTTTTAATTTTTTTTTTTTTTTGTTTTTTTTGTTTATGCAGCCAAATTTGATTCTAACTGGTAACAGGGCTAGCACAGAGGAGGATGGTTTAACGGAGGGTTAAGCCTGTCAGCAGAGAGAAGGGTCAGGGGCACTTTTCCCCCTTCCCCTCGCCTCAGCCTCGGCAGTGACAGGGGGAGGGAATGGGGAGTCACCTCTGGCTTGTTCACCACCCACTGGCGATGCCCCATTCACAAGGGGGCCCAAGCTGGCCACGCGACCCAGCAGCGTCCATTTGAAGGCAGCAAGCAACAAGCTGGCTCCATTCACAAACCCTGTCCTCCTTTGAAAACCAATCACCGTGCAAAGCGTGACTGGGTGGTGGCCAGCACTGGCCCATCTGTCACGCCCTTTCAGAGAGCCAGGCGAAGGCAGCAGGCCTGGGCGAGCCAGCCCCTTCCCTTTGTACCCCAGGGACACGCACTGTAAGGAGATCACAGCGCCTACTGAATTATTCAGCGCTGCCCTGAGTGTCAGTTTTATTATAAACATGCAGATTGCTCCGGGCTCCAAACTTCCAACCCTCCAGCACCGGCTCCCTCCAGGATTTTTCACTGGCTGCTTTGTGCCTGTGATTCTAGACTCCCCAGGTCTTGCCGGCCTAATTTGCCTTTGACTGGTTCCTACCTGACGCCAGGCAATGAAAGCCTCCATGCCCTTTAGCCACGGCTTCTTCAGGCCCCATTCTTTGCTCCTGGACTGTCCTCACCGCCACCTCAGCCGTCCTGCCTCTTCCCCCGTCTCCTCCTGGCTTCACCGCCCAAGCTGGTGACATCAGACTCTCCTGAGTGCCTGCCTGTTGGGGACATGCTAATAACAGGGTCCCCCACTTCTGTGGGCCTCCCTCTAGTCCCCGTCCTGGTGAGCTTTCCCGTCTCCCCTCCCATCCCCATGTTCTGGCCCACCTCAGCACTCTCCCCTTCCCCACAGGCCCCAGGTTCTCTCTGGAGCTGGTCTGGAGAATACCCCCCCCCCCCCCCCCAGCTGGTAATGAGGCAGAGATGGTAATGCACATTTAAGAGTAATGAAATGCAGTGATATTTCAGGCCTGACAGACCTATTTCTGGCAGCCTTAGAATTAAAGTGTGAGGCTTTGTACTGCAGCTGCTACTAGGAGCCTTCAGAGTTTTTCTAAAGATGTGAATAAAGCTTCCAGGGTTTCGGCTCAGATCACTGGGGCTATTTATCCTGCTGCTGCTTTCATTGTACCTTTTTATTTGAAATTTTAGAGCTTTTAGATGAAGGAAACACAGCAGCAAGTGCAAAGCATACAAAATATCCTGGTAGGGGGGAAATGTCCTGGTTTTTCTCTGCGATTGTCCACGCGGCTCTGAGGAAGAAGGGCTTCCTAATGTGGGGAGCGTTGCCTCTGTCTCCCCTTTGAGTGGGGTCCTCCTGGATTCTTGCCCCGTGGCAGCAGGGAGTGCGGCCTCTTGAGAAAGCTCTAGGAGGGAGTCCATGCCACCAAGATTGATGGGGCTGGGCGTGGGCTGGCCCTCCCCCACCATCTTACTGCTCTGAGCTGAGTATATGCAGTCTTCGGTTGGGGAATGTGGTAGAAAGAAGTAGATCCACTCTGGGCCAACAGCAAGAGCTCATTTTCCAGACTTCAGCCAGAGAAGCCAGCCTGCTAACTCCCATTTCTGTACCCAATTCCATCCCCCCATGGCCACCAGGAAGATTGGAGCCATCCACTAGGAGAGGTCACGGAGGGCAGTGGTGCAAGGCATGGGCTCTGCCATCACACGAACCTGGGGGTACATCTCGGCTTTGTGCACCAACTGTAGTCCCCAGGGCAAACCGCTTACCCTTTTGGGACTTTGGTTTCCCCATCTGTAAAATGGGGATAATGAGGCATCATTTATTGTCCTTGTGATGTACGTAAGGTACCTGCCACATATGAAGTTGCAACGTCTATTCTTTAAAAAAAATTTTTTTTAATGTTTATTTATTTTAGAGAGAGAGAGAGAGAGAGACAGAGCATGAGCAGGGGAGGGGCAGAGAGAGAGGGAGACACAGAATCGGAAGCAGGCTCTAGGTTCTGAGCTGTCAGCACAGAGCCCTATGTGGGGCTCAAACCCACGAACCGTGAGATCATGACCTGAGCCGAAGTGGGGCTCTCAACCGACTGAGCCTCCCAGGTGCCCCGCAATGTCTATTATTAATAGTGAAGTTGTCACTGGAGTCAGAATAGCGAGGCTTCCTTCTTGGCATTGCCCTCATGGGTTAAGTCCCTTCTCCTCCATGGAGCAGTGGAAAGGGAAGGTCCTTTGGGGTCAGACAGAACCATGTTCCAACCCCAGCTCCACCATTTTCTGGCTTGGTGAACATGGGTAGGTTGCTTAACCTCCTTGATCCTGGTTTCCTCATCTGACAACACAGTGATAATAAGCACTCACATCAAAGAGTTGTGGTGAGTATTAGATGAGATAATTTTTATAAAGAATCCACACAGGGGTGCCTGCATGGTGTAGTTAAGCATATAACTCTTAAAAAATTTTTTTTTAAATGTTTATTTATTTGAGGGGTGCCTGGGTGGCTTGGTCGGTTAAGCGTCTGACTTCGGCTCAGGTCATGATCTCACGGTCTGTGAGTTTGAGCCCTGCGTCGGGCTCTGTGCTGACAGCTCAGAGCCTGGAGCCTATTTCGGATTCCCTCTCTCTGACCCTCCCCCGTTCATGCTCTGTCTCTCTCTGTCTCAAAAATAAATAAACATTAAAAAAAATTAATGTTTATTTATTTGCGAGAGAGAGAGAGTGTGAGTAGGGAAGAGGCAGATAGAGAAAAAGACACGGAATCCAAAGCAGGCTCCAGGCTCTGAGCGGTCAGCACAGAGCCCGACGTGGGGCTCAAACTCATGAACCACGAGAGCATGACCTGAACTGAAGTTGGATGCTTAGCCGACTGAGCCACCCAGGTGCCCCAAGCATCCAACTCTTGATCTCAGCTCCGGTCTTGATCTCAGGGTCGTGGGTTCAAGCCCCATGTTGGGCTCCACGCTGGATGTGGAGCCTATTTAAAAAAAAAAAAAATTCACACAGTGCCTGGCATATAGTAGATGGTGTATAAATAATGGCCACCTTCCCCCTCCCTTGTCCTCTCTCTGTTTCTGTTCAAAGAAGGGAAGTTTCAGATCCAGGCAGTTCACAGGAAATGCAGGAGGAAGACAAACATGTCAGATGATACCAGGGGGATACCATTGGTAAAATCTAGAATTTGGGAAATTCCAGAGGAAAGACGATCCAGAATCTTCAACTAGTAAGTGACAAGAGAGAGAAAGAGGGAGAACCACATGGAATGTGTGGACCCTGTTTGGGTCCTGATTCAAACAAACCAACTGGGAAAAAATAAGAGACCATTAAGGAAATTATGTAAATGGCTGGATATTTGATAATGTTAAGGAATTGTTAATTTTTTAGGTGTGATAATGGTATTGTGGTTATGGTTAAAAAAGTATTGTTTACCTTTTTTTATTAAAAAAATGTTAATGCTTATTTATTTTTGACAGAGAGAGAGAGAGAGCATGAGTAGGGGAGGGGCGGGGGGGGGAACATAGAATCTGAAGTAGGATCCAGGCTCTGAACTGTCTGCACAGAGCCCGATGTGGGGCTCGAACTCACGAGCCTCGCAAACTGTGAATGACCTGAGCTGAAGTCGAACACTCGACTGACTGAACCCCAAGAGTATTTATCTTTTAGAACACATACAGAAGAAATTACAGATTTCTGGCGATTGGGATTTGCTTTAATCCTATGTAGTGGAGGGAAGCAGGGTCTGGGGCATTGATGAAGAGACATTGGCCATGTGCAGAGAACGATTAGAGCTGGGTGACGGTAGATGGGGGTTTGTTAAACTATTTCCTGTACTCTTGTATGTGTTTGAATATTTTCATTTAAAAAAAAAAAAAAAGGCAGTGATCCTTTCTAGATGGGAAGTATCTTCTCCCATCTGTTTCTTCCTCGGCATCCTCCCAGCCCCGCCCTCGGCTCTTGCCGCGTTATCCTTGCCTGGACTGTCTGTTATGACAGCCTCCTATCGCCTCCCAGACTTTGGTCTCTCTCCCTTCCCGTCTCCTTCCCATTCTGCCACCAAGTTATCTTCCTAAAACACAAATCACATCAGGTTACCTACTCGCTTAACAACCTTTTGGTAGCTCCCTGTTGCCAATCGTCTATTAAAGTGTAAAATCCTTATTATTATGATATTCAAAGCCTCTCACAGTGTAAACTCGGCCTTCCTGCCTCGTTCCAGTTCTGGCCCAGTCCTCGTGCCCTCACGAAGCCTGGCTTTGGTCACACTGGTCAGGCCTCTGTGACTTCTCTTCTATGGCACTCTATTTGGCAGGGCCTCTCCCTTGCCCCTAACTTCATTTATTGAAGACTAAAATATTTTTCAAAGCTCAGTTCAAATGTCATTTGTCTTCATGCTTTCTGGAAATTTTTACACTGTTCACCAGATATCTCTGCCTCTCTGCCTTCTGGCATATCTTCTGGTAGAATCTCACTTCCTGGCTTTCTGAGGTTGGATGGGGCCATGTGACCAGTTTTAGCCAATGAGTTATAAGTGGAAGTCATACATTTCATTCCTGGGCCAAGAATTCAATTGCTAATTCAAAACCCTCTGGAGCTTTCTTTCCCTCTGGCTCAGCAATATCCAGATATCAGTTGCTCCATCAGGCTGGGTTCTGGCTTGAGCATGATGCCATGGATTAGAACCTCCTGTCCACCTTGAGGGCTACGTAGTGTGGAATAAATAAATCTGAGGGGTTATTTGTTTCTCCAGCATAACCCAGTCTGCCCTGACTAATAATTCTTCCCTCTCTGATTTAGAATCAACTGCGCTATTCTCTGTACTTTGGCATTATCGTCCTGTGTATGTAACATGTTTGGATGATACAGCCCTTCGGGTAAGGAGTTCTGTTTTATGGTCTTTGCATTCTGGTCCCCAGCACTTGGCATGGAGTCCTGCAGAGCAGAGGCATGAACTGAATGCCCAACCGTCCATGGTTGTGGTTGGTATAGGTGGAGTACGCACAGAGATTAAGATGCCCCTTTCTTGCGAAGGGGCCCCCATATACTCACCATGGTTTGGAGGTGAAGCCAGAATCTGGCTTGATGTTCTCAATGGATGGTATGCCCAGCCCCAGGCAATGGATCAATACTGGTCTAAGGCAGTCATAATAATCCCCTTCCCTTGTGGTTATGATTAGTGTACACACGGGCACACGGGCTGGCTCCAGATGATGAGTTATAGGGGGAAATCTCGTTCCATCCCTGAAAAACAGAAAGAGAGATGAGAGGTGCAACTAGTCTGTCCTAATTTGGATCTCCCTGAAAGCAGAGACCGAGAGAGGACTCGAATGCTAGTAGTTTACATGGGAGGGGACCCCAGGGAGCAGGGGAGAGAAAGTAGAGAGGATGAAATGGGAAAGGAAGACAAACCAATAAAGGGTGTACTTCTGAGCTTGTTCCACGGGGGCTCAATCCCGCTGGGGACCCACTGAGGGACGTCAGAATTGTCCCTCCAAATGGCAGGAGGCAAGGGCAGTTATCTAATGACTTTCATTGGTTGACAATTGCCCCTAATTATACTGGAACTGGATGTTCACTGGTGACTTCTCGGTGACCGGAAGCCAATGGGCACATCCAATTCCTTCTTTGCTGTGTCGTCCTCCACTTTCTGCTCCTCAACTTTCTCTTCTGTCCTGGTTTCTAGGATAGGTCTCCGTCTAATGCTTCTCTGCAGCCTCTCCGGCCATGTCTTTTTTATTTCCTTCCCAGGCTTCTTTTCCTTTTTCCACTCTGTAGATGAGATCTCCTGAATTCTATTCTGGTCTTCCCCACTTCTTCTACCCACTCTCACTGGGCAAATTGATTCATGAAATGGTTTCAACTGTTACTGCTGTGATGCCAGCTCCCAAATCCACCCCACCCCCACCCCCCAGCTTTCTCTCCTGTATCTATTCATCTATCCAACAAATATTTATTGAGTGGTTTGAATATGCCAGAAGTTGGGATAAAGCAGTAAACAAACTCACCTAGGAGTGCTAGACAATGTGGAGCTAGTGAACAAAATTCAAATAAATAAGTCAGATGATTGTGGACAGGGATAAGTGTTATGCAGACAATAAAACATGTCGATGTGACAGAGCTTGAATGTGTGTGTGTGTGTGTGTGTGTGTGTGTGTGTGTGTGTACTATTTTACAGTGACTGCTTAAGGGAGTGGCATCTGAGCTGAGATCATGTACAGGCATACCTTGGAGATGTTGCTGTCTTGGTTCAACACCACCTTAATAAAAGGAATATTGCAATAAAGGGAATATCACAATAAAGTGCGTCGAATGAATTTTTTGGTTTCCCAATACATATGAGGGTTGTGTTTACACTACACTGTAGTCAATTAAGTGTGCAATAACATGTCTAAAAAAGACCCATGTGCTTACCTTAATTAAAAAATACTTTATGGCTAAAAAATGCTAACTATCAGCTGAGCTTTTGGCAAGTCATAACCTTTTTGCTGGTGAGGGGCCTTGCTTTGATGTTGGTGGCTGCTGACTGATCAGGGTGGTGGGTACTGAAGGTTAGGATGACTGTGGAAATTTCTTAAAGTGAGACAATAATAAGATTTGTGGCATCACCTGACTCTTCCTTTCACGAATGATTTCTCTGTAGCATGCGATGCTGCTTGACAGCATTTTACCCCCGGGAGACCTTCTTGTAAAACTTGAGTCAGTCCTCTCAAACCCTGCTGCTGCTCCTTGATCAGCCAAGTTTATGTAAGATTCTAGGTCTCTTCTTGTCTTGCTGGCAGTCTTCACAGTGTCTTCACCAGGAGTAGAGTCCATGTCAAGAAACTCTTTGCTCAGCCATAGGAAGCAACTCCTCAGCTGGGAAAGCTTTACCATGAGATTGCAGCCATTCGGTCCCATCTTCAGGCTCCGCTTCTCATTCCAGCTCTTGCTATTTCCACCACATCTGCAGTGACTTCCTCCACTGAGGGCTTGAGCCCCTCAAAGTCATCCTTGAGCGTTGGCGTCTCCCAGACTCCTGTGAATGTTGATATTTTGACCTCCTCCCATGAATCACAAATGTTCTTAATGGCATCTAGAATGCTTAATCCTTTCCAGAAGATTTTCAATTTGCTTGGTCCAGATCCATCAGATGAATCACTATCTATGGCAGCTGTAGCCTTTCAAGATGTATTTCTTAAGTAATAAGACTTGAAAAGCAAAAATCACTCCTTGGTCCATGGGCTGCTGAATGGATATTGTGTTAGCAGGCATGAAAACAACATTAATCTCGTTGGACATCTCCATCAGAGCTCTTGGGTGACCAGACCCATTGTCAACAAATTGTAATATTTTGAAAGGAATCTTTTTTTTCTGAGAAGTAGGTCTCAGCAGTGGGCTTAAAATACTCAATAAAGCATGTTGTAAAACAGATGTGCTGGCACCCGGGTGCTGTTGTTCCATTCACAGAGCACGGGCAGAGTAGACTCAGCACAATTCTTTAGGGCCCTAGGATTTTCAGAACGGTCAGCGAGCACTGGCTTCACCTACAAGTCACTAATTGCATTAGCCCTAAGGAGATAGTCTGTCCTTTGAAATTTTGGCACTGACTTCTCCTCTCTAGCTATGAAAGTGCTAGAAAACATCTTCTTATAAAGGCTGTTTCATCTACATTGAAAATCTGATGTTTAGTGTAGCCACCTTCATTAACGATCTTAGTTAGATCTTCTGGATAACTGGCCACAGTTTCTACATCGTCACTTCCTGGTTCACCTTGTAGTTTTATGTTATGGAGGTGGCTCCTTTCCTTAAACCCTATGAGCCAACCTCTGCTGGCTTCAGACTTTTCTTCTGCAGCTTCCTCACCTCTCTCAGCCTTCACGGAACTGAAGAGACTTAGGCCCTTGCTCCGGATTAGGCTTTGGCTTAAGGGAACGTGGGGGTTGGTTTGATCTTCTATCCAAGTTGCTAAAGTTTCTCCACATCAGCAAGCGAGCTGTTTCGCACTTTTATCGTTCACATATTCACTGGAGTGGCACTTAATTTCTTTCAGGGACTTTTCCTTTTGCATTCACACCTTGGCTAACTGTTTGGTGCAAGAGGCCTAGCTTTCAGCCTGTCTTGGCTTTTGACATGCCTTCCTCGCTAACTTTGATCATTTCTAGCTTTTGATGTAAAGTGAGAGACATGGAACTCTTCCTTTCACTTGACCGCTTAGAGGCCACTGTAGGGCTATTCATTGGTCTAATTTCAATATCATTGCGCCACAGGGAGTAGAGAGGCCCGAGAAGAGGGAGAGAGAGAGAGACAGGAGAACGGCCAGTCAGTGGAGCAGTCAGAACACATACACAACATTTACTGATTAGGTTTGTCATCTTCTATGGGTGCGGTTTGTGGCACCTCGAAACAGTTACGGTAGTAACATCAAAGGTCACCGATCACGAACTACCATGGCAAACATAATAATATTGGAGAAGTATGAACTATTGCGAGAATCCCCAAAATGTGACATAGAGACACGAAATGGAAAAATGGCACCAACAGACTTGCTCGCTTGTCAGGGCTGCCACAAACCTTGAATTTGTAAAAAAAAAAACAAAAACAAAAAAAAACCAGTATCCTCAAAGTGCCGTGAAGCAAAGTGCAATAAAATGAGGTATGCCTGTCACGGCATCTGTCATCTGTAGTTGTGCAAGTGCAAAAGTCATAAACTTATTAGTGTGCTTGAGGATGATTAGGAAGGGCAGCATGGCTGGAGCCATGTCAGCACAAGGTCGCATGGTGTGAGATAAGATCAGAAAACTGGCAGGGGCCGGGGCAAGTACAGCAAGGTGAGCTTTGATTTATGATAAAATCCCCAGGTGATGCTTGTGTATACTTCTGCACACACTTGAGAACAGCTGGGGAAGATGGAGAAGAGATCTTTTGCCACTGAAGAGAAACGACATAAAAAGTCATCCTTGGGGCACCTGGGTGGCTCGGTCTGTTAAGCGTGCAACTCTTGATTTCGGCTCAGGTCATGGTCTCACAGTTCATGAGTTCGAGCCCTGCGTTGGGCTCTGTGCTGACAGTGCAGAGCCTGCTTGGGATTCTCTCCCTCCCTCCCTCTCTCTGGCCCTTTCCCGCTCTCTCTCTTTCTCAAAATAAATAAATAAATAAATAAATAAATAAACTTAAGAAGAAAGGTATCCTTTAAAAGTGGTTCTGGAAAGTGTTGAACACCCAAAAGTTTAAAATACTGCCACAGCCACTTATGTGCCCATCACCCACCTCAACACCATCAAGTTAATTTTACAAAGGAAACTGAAAATAGTAGCCAGGAACGTAGGAGGAAAACCAGGGAAGTACTGTGCCTGGGAAGCATGTCAGAGAGAGAGAGAGAGAGAGAGAGAGAGAGAGAGAGAGAGAAATCAGTGGGGAATAAAGGCAGAAAGCTCCCATATGCTTAGCAGAGGTCGTATCCCTGTGGTCCCATGGGTGCCTCACAATGAACATGGCGGTCAACATGCCGGCAGCTTCCCTTCCACCTGCTTCTCCTCTTGTTTCCTCTCTCAGAACATCTTCAGTGGCTGCTGTGTGGGATGAGGGCAGGAGCTAAGGTTTGGATGTGGGTTCGGGGAGTTTATCGGGTGTGATGGGGGAGCAAGGAGAGGGAGGCAGGAAGAGGCAAAAGCCATGAAGAGTGGGTTACTGAGCAGGTCACCACTGGGGGGCAACTGGGGCTCAAGCTGGCTAATCACAGTCCTGAGGAACTGGGTGGAATGTATCTCAAATTGTCGCTCAGAAGAACAGGAGGCTAGGACGTCTATTCAATGAACTTTCACCCCCATTTCTGAAGGGTTTTGTTGGGAGCATTAACCTCCTGCACTTTGGGGCCACCCTGCATGCTGGCTGAGGGAGCTCACCGGGCTTCATGGGACAGAAAGCCAGACATGCGGTGGCCACCGAGGAGGGCTGCTGTCAGTGCGCGGGGGGCTGTCTGCTGCAGCTGCGGCCCAATCCGAGATGGGCCGCGGACACATAGTGTGGGGCCCCCAGAGTTGTCTGCTGCAGCTCCTGCCACCTCCACGATAGGATCTGAACTCCTTACTGTGGCTCTGGCCTCTCTCTCTTACCCAGTCCTGGAACCTGGGAGTCATTCTAAATGCTTCCCTTATCACCCTCTCCGTTTGCCTCTGCCGTCACCCCTTTAGAACAGATGGTTATTTCTTTGAAACAAAAATTTTTTTAACGTTTATTCATTTTTGAGAGACAGAGAGAGACAGAGCATGAGCGGGGAAGGAGCAGAGAGAGGGAGACACAGAATCCGTAGCAGGCTCCAGGCTCCGAGCTGTCAGCACAGAGCCCAATGCGGGGCTCGAACTCATGAACTGCGAGATCATGACCCGAGCTGAAGTCGGATGCTCAACCGACTGAGCCACCCAGGCGCCTCCAGATGGTCATTTCTTGAGGACCGTGGTGGTGACCTACTTACCTTTTATTAAGTACCAGTGATACCAGATAAGTGATGTACTATGAAAAAGTTCAAGGTGCTGTCAGCACGAAGGAGTGCACAGGAGGGTACCTAACTCGGTACCGGAAGCTCAGGGCAAGCTTTCAGGAAGACGCGATAACTAAGCTGGAATCTGAGGAGTGAGGGGGAATTAGCCAAGCTTAGAGGGTTCAGACAAAGGGGAAAGCAAGTGTGAACACTCAAGAAGAGCAGAGCAAATGTAAGACACTGGAGGGGGGTCGGCATTCAGAGCGTGGAGGAGCAAGAGAACAGACAGGGATCGGAGGTAAACAGCGGCCAAATCATGCAGAATCTGGCAAGCCTTATTAACAAGTGTTGACTTTATTCAATGGAAGTGGGAAGCCTGAAGGATTTAGAGCAGGAGCGTGTTGGGATTGAATCAGAGTTTTAGTGAGATCACTTTGGTGTAAGTCTAGAAAAAAGTAAGTGGTTCACACAAGATTTGAGGAACAGAGAGCAGTTGTGAGAAGGTGACAGTTGACAGGGCAAGAGGGGATGACGTGCTGGACCAGGGCAGGGGCAGTGGAGATGGAGAGAAATGGATGCATTGGGGAGATATTTAGAGGAAGACTCGGAAGGACATGGGGGTGCGAAACGAGGGCCCAGGGGAAGTCTGATGAGGCCCAGGTTTCTGGCTTGGCAAATGGGAGGTGCATCGGTTAGCATGGGATACGTTATGTTGTAGCAAAAAACAAGTCCCCAGTCTTGGTAGCTTAATGTCACAAAGGTTGACTTCTCATTCTTGCTGTGTATCCATCACAGATCGTTAAAGGAGTTTCTTGTTAGCAAGGAGCAGCGTGACAGAGCCCGGGTCTCAGTGCATGTTTCCACAGTCACTTGAGTCAGCAAAAGGGGATGTGGCAAATCCCTTAAAATTAGCATTCGGTGTTCTTTAGCCCAGACAAATCACGTGGCCTCCCCTCATTTCAAGGGGGCTGGTAAATGCAGTCCTACCATGCGATCTGCAGTGGGGGGACTGGACATGTTAAGTGAACAACACTAGCGACTGCCATGGATGGAGAGTGATGGTGCCATTCACTGAGATGGGGAAATAGGTAGGACCAGCTCTGGGATCTTGCACCTCTCCAACACGTGGTGCACTCTGTGGCCAGAATTCGTGTCCTCAAACAAAAGTTTCATGCCATTCTTCTGTTCAAATCTCTTAAAAAAAAAAAAAAAGGTGGGGGGGAGGTGCACCTGGGTGGCTCAGTTGGTTAAGCATCTGACTTCGGCTCAGGTCATGATCTCTGGTCATGAAACAGGTCATGATCTCACAGGTCGTGAGTTTGAGCCCCGCATCAGGCTGTCCGCTGTCAGTACAGAGCCCACTTCCGATCCTCTGTTCCCTTTTTCTCTGCCCCTTCCCCCCCTCAAAATACATAAACATAAAAAAAATCTCTTTAGGGGCGCCTGAGTGGCTCAGTCTGTTAAGGTCTGATCAGCTTCGGCTCAGGTCTGATCTCACCATCCGTGAGTTCAGGCCTCACGTCGGGCTCTGTGCTGACAGCTCAGAGCCTGAAGCCTGCTTCGGATTCTGTGTCTCCCTCTCTCTCTGCCCCTCTCCTGCTCTCTCTCTCTCTCTCTCAAAAATAAATAAACATTAAAAATGTGTTTTAAAAAAAGTATAAAACATTAAAAAAAATCTCTTTAGAAGCTCCCTGTGACCTACCTGGTAACTTTGTAAACCCAAAGTGTGGTCACGGGGCTTAGCACTTGCCTACCTGTCCTCTTGCCTAGCTCCGTCCACTAGTATTTCTTTCTATCCAAGACACTCCCTCCCCCTTTATTCTCCAGCAGGACGTGGTGTGCCCTGAATGTGCCTGACTTTCTCAGCCTCCATATCCTTGTGCATGCTTTTTTCTCTGTGTCACATGCCCTCCTTCATCCTTTGCCTCCCTATCTATCTGGAAAGCTTCTATTCCTCCTTTAAGAAACCTTTCTACATGTATCCAGGCAGACTTAGGTGCACGTTCTTTTTATTCTGCTGGCTAATTTTATCCCCATTTCTGTTACAATCCTTCATTTTGATCAGAACACTTAAGTGTCTGTTTCCCTCGACATGTGGCTTCTAAACTCTCTGTTTGTTGTCTACTCAGTAGCCGTTCTCTATGCCTGCTTTAGAGGATTTCACTTATTCCCAACCAAGGGATTCAGGTAGGATGGACTCTTATCCCCAACTATCCCTTTGCTACTCAGCATATTGGCCAGAGTAACTAGCTCAGGGATGGGCACTTGACCCATTTTAAATGAATGGGAGACTATGAGTCTTAGGACTTGTAAAGCAGTTACTAGTATGAGGATGTGAGTCTGGAATTGCTGGAGCCACTTTACGACCGCAGGGGGAGAACCTGGAGCTGCCGGAAGGCCACGAGGTGAAACATGGTGATGAAACCACCATGAAAGCCTGCATGGCAAAGGGGGGAAACTGAGTCCTTGGTGATATTGTGTGGAGTCTTGGATCAAGCCTTGTTCAAAGCCAGCTCTTCCTCAGGACTTTAGAGCTAGGTGAGCCAATAAATTCTCTTGACTGCTTATGCCCATTGAGTTGGATTTGTGTTTACTGCAACCTAAAGAGTCTTAACTAGGACAGAAATTAGTACCATGAGTGGGGAGGGGTTTCAAGAAGCAGGACCCCCAAGATGGAATTGATTCAACCAAAGAGGTAAGATGAGGGGCATAAGAACCCCTTTATCTTGGGTTGAGAAATTGGTAATCTGATATACCAGTCTGAGAATTGGTAACCTGATATAGCTAGTTATGATATCTTGGGATGCAGATCATGTGCCTACTGTGGCTATAGCTGGGATTCTGTAAACTTGCAGGACTGGAAAATCCCAAAAATTTTGTCCCAAGTGATGTTACTATAAGCAGAAACAGGGAGGGGAGAATACATTGCATGAGATAAGACTGGGATACAATTAATTCTGTTCCCTAGCCCTTTCTTAAGCACCTACTGTTTTTTACTACCTCCAAGACAAAGGGAACTTTCAATCCCACCAGAGATGTACGTGGGATATAGCCTACAGGTAAGGACCAGACTTAAGGTGCCTAAGATACGGTTCAAGTACGGTTGTTCTAAGATAAGGTTCAAGATTAAGTGTAAGGTTGAGTGTCAGGAAGAGCACCAAGGCCTGTTGCTTAGAGAAGAAATGCCCATACCAGACTCCAGACCCAGGGTGGTCTCAGCAAGATCTCTGGTTTTATATATTAGCTCATAGAATACACCAGAAGCAAATAGACTAGAAGCCTACCAAGGGAATTACAGTGCCAAAGAAACTCAGCCCAGATGACAGTGGCTAGAGACTTTTCAACTCTTAGGTCCTTAAACACAGTGAATCAACCTTCATAGAAATAAAACATTAAAGCAATAATTCTCACACTTTTTATGGACATAAGAATTTTATTAAAAGTATCAATTTTAGGGGTGCCTGGGTGGCTCGGTCAGTTGAGCATCCGACTCTTGTTTTCGGCTCAGGTCATGATCCCAGGGTCATGGGATTGAGCCCCGTGTCGGTCTCCGTGCTGAGCATGGAGCCTGCTTAGGACTCTCTCTCTCCCTCTGCCCTTCTTCCCCACTCAAAAAAAAAAAAAAAAAAAAAAAAAAAAAAAAAGATGTATAATTTTTGGGGCTTTGTTCCCCCCCCCCACCAAATATGATTCCTTTTATTTGGGATTGGGCTCAGGAATAAGCATTATTAACAAATGTCCCTGATGGTTCACATGTAGGTGATAAGGGAACCCTACTCTGGGAGACACTGCATTTAGAGAAATGTCAAATTCCTCAAGGACAGGCAGCAGGACTTCTTTTGTCCTCATAGTATCTAGCACTGTGTAGGGCACAGAATGGGAGCTTGGCAGAGCCCTGTCTACTAGACCTGAAAAGTGTGGGTTTTCAGAGCCAGGGCAGATTTGGGCAGCATGTAGACTGTGCTTCCAGAGACTGGGTTCCTGCTGGGTTCCTGCTTCCCTGCTCCTTGAGTCTGCTTGATCTTGCTTTGCACCTACTGGGGCAGCCATATCCAGACACTGAGTTGGTGATGAATATGCCTGGGATCCTCTGTCAGTGCCTCTTATGGAGGCAGAGAGTTTTGGATACATCTTCGGGGTGAGGAATGTATCAAACGTTGGAGAGAGTGTTTACTAGGCTTCTCCGTGTTTATTTTCTTCCTCCACCACACCTCAGGACAGGGAGGGTTCTGAGAGCCTCAGTGAAGCAATTATACTTTTCTGGCACCCTGGGTGACTCATGTGTCTCAATTCCACACACCATCAAAGGCCTTGGGATTGTCAAGGTCAGGATATTTAAAACCGCATTCTTGGGAGTGTTCTGGACACTGCCAGTTCAGCTCAGGAAGAGAGAAGTGCCCAGAGGACAGCTGTCAGGGTTAATGCCCACTGTTTATGGCAAGTCTAACAGCAGACAGAAGTTATGAGTATGGTCATATTGTTGTTTAGTTCTAGCTGGTGATTGCCAAGTGACCATAGAGTTCTCTTTATTCATCCTCCTAAATATTTAATTCAGCTTCAGGGAGGATACAAAGATGTGTAGCTCACTAAGGAAGGACACACAGCTTGGAGTGGTGGAGATGATGGTGGGGTATAGGGAAATCTTCTGGTAGTAGGGTCCTGGGCTAAGTATGTCAACTTAAGTAGAAGTTAACCAGGCCAACTTCAGTTTCGGGCCAAGATGGAATAACAGGGATAGAATTTACCCTACCACCTGAAGCAATGAACAATTGTACAAACTATATGAAGCAAAGGTTTTGGACATCAGAGAGTGCAGGACAATGATCCTCAAGAGAGGGAAGACAACTAAGGTGAGCCCTGTGGTTGCTTCAACCTATTGCCTTGAGAGAGTTCCCAGCCTGCAGCACAAAGAGGAGGAACCCAGGTGGAGTTCAAAGTCTGTCTGAGTTGAGGAGATGGACCAGGCGGTCTAGGGAGGCCAAGGAAGCTAGCGCTTTCAGGGCAGAGTACCATAGAAGAGTGAGATGTGGAGAGGGGAAGAAGGAGAGGAGAGGAGAGGAGACAGAAATAGAGAAAGAGACAGAAACAGATATCCAGAGATCTGCAGAGGGTTCCCTTGAGTAGTGATCAGAATATGTGTGTGAGGAAACCACCCAAGTCTAGGGAAACAACCATGAAAAAGGAGCAGAGGAAATACTCTTTGGAGCTCACACAAGGCAAAGAATAGTTTATGTTTCCACGAGCCAGAACGGCAAACCTCATACATCACAAAACATCAGACAGAGTACTCAGAAAGGGATTACCTAGTAGTTAGCCAGAATTAGCTCTAGACTAATAAATGTTCTGGTCCCAACTAAGAAAACTTAAAAACAAACCTCAAAAGTATCAAACTGTTTTCAGGTAACTTAACTGTGTCCCAGAACAAAGCTCAGGAATATTTATAGGAATACAAAAATGTCCAGGACCTAACAAGGTAAAATTCATGGTGACTGTCATTCAGTCCAAAATCACCAGGTATGCAAATAATTAGGATAATATGACCTATAACAAAGAAAAGAAATCAATCAATGGAAGCAGAGTCAGATTGACACAGGTGTTAGAATAAGGACATTAGTAGACAAAGACATATAATGTTCAAGAAAGTAAAAGGAAGATTAAGCATGTTAAGTAAAAGCATGGAAGATATAAAAAAGATCCAAATCAAGCTTCTAGAGATGAAAAATATAATATGAATGCAAAAATACCTTGGATGGGATTAACATCAATTAGACACCGAAGAAGAAAACATTAGTGACCCTGAAGATATAGTTGTAAAGACTATCCAATATGAAACATAGGGGGAAAAAAAGACTGAGGGGAAAAAAAGAACAGAACATCAGTGATCTGCGAGAAAACTTCTGGGACTTAACATATGTGTAATTGGAGTCCCAGAAAAAGAAGGAGGGCAGAAAATATTTTAAAAAAATAATGGCCAAATATATTCCAGTTTTTTAAAAAGTTTATTTATTTTGAGAGAGAGGGAGTGTGTGTGTGTGTGTGTGTGTGTGTGTGTGCGCGTGCGTGTGCATGAGAGTGGGGGAGGGTCAGAGAGAGAGAGAGAGAGAGAGGGAGGGAGAGAGAATCCTAAACAGCCTCTACGCTGCCAATGAAGAGCCCAATGTGGGGCTCATCCCATGAACTGTGAGCTCATGATCTGAACTGGAATCAAGAGTCAGACACTTAACTGACTGAGTCACTCATGCATCCCTATATTCCAAATTTGATGAAAAGTATAACCCCACAGATCCAAGAAGGTCAATGAATACCTCACATAAGAAACTGAATTATACAAAGGCACATCACAGCCAAACTGCTTAAAAGCAATGCTAAATAGAATATCTTACAAGATATTTTTTCCAGAGGAAAAAAAGATAAGACACTACATATAAAGGGACAAAGGTAAAAATGACAGCACACTTCTTTTAAAAACAATAAAAGGCAAGTGTCAATGGAGCAACATCTTTAAAGTACTGAAAGAAAAAAATGTCACCCTAGAATTCTATACCCAACAAAAATATCCTTCAAAACTCAAAGCGAAATGAAAGCTTTTTCAGGCAAAATGCGAAAGAGTTAATCATCAGCAGACTTGCACCATGCAACATGTTGACAAAATCCTTCAAACAGAAAGAAAATTATGCTAGAAAGAAGTCTGGATCTACGCAAGACAATGAACAGCACTAGCAATGAGGTGTTTCATCTAATAAACGAAAAAGGAATAATATAATTAGAATACCACAATTTTGAAACCCCTACTGAGTAATGGATCTAGACAATCATGAACAATGGCTGACAAGACGACAAAAAGAGAGACAACCAGATATCATAAACATCGACAGAGACATGCTTCACCTATGTGAAATAACCTTGACAAAAAAACAAAACAAAAACTAAAAAGAAGTCATAATAGTCAAAGCTGAATCTGGCCTCGAGATCTAACTACCAATTTACAGGATATAGAAGGGACAGAAAAAAATTGAAGTGACTACTTTGTTTTAGTAAAAAAAAAAAAAAAAAAAATTCAGACTTGGGAAATTCTATAGGATAAACCATCAGATTTTTTCCCTCAAAAACCAACCAACAAACAAACTTGCAAAGACAGACAGAATGAATGAGAAAGACTGGCATTTACATGATGGGGGAGTATGGACTGCTAGGGACTGGAGACCTATCAGTTAGTCACAGCGCGTGGCTCTTGTTGAGATCCCTAATTCTGACAAAAAAGGGAAAATTATAAGGCATTCAGGGGAATGTGAACACTGACAGGTGTATGAAGGAATTATTGGAGGAAAAAAACATTACCCAGGCCAAGAGAGGAGGCAGGGTGGGGATGCTCCAGAAGGTGGGGACAGCAAGGGTAAAGGCATGCCCTCTTAGTGAGGGGGAGTCATCCGGCAGTTTCCTGCTGCATAAGTATCCTCTCTTATCTGCGGGCTAGCGCTGGCTGTGGTGCCCCGGTTTCTGAAGCAGGAGAAGGCAGAATATTGACATGGAGACTATTTCTGGAGGCCTCTTCTGGCTTCTCTGGGTGTAGGGACCACTTGGGGGGTGGGAGGAGGAAGTCCTGAGGGTTGTCAAGGCCACTGTCAGCAACAAGGGGCAAGGACCTGGCAGTGTGGGGTGAGACAGAGGCTCTGAGCACCCTAACTTCATCCACCCATCCCACCCCCCCTCCCCCCCGCCTGCCCAGCTCTGCCTGGGGGTAGAAGACCAAGAAGCGGAGACCTAGTGAGAAGAAGAGGAAAGAAAAGAGGGAAGGAGAGACAGGGAAGAGAAGAGAGGCAGGCATTAGAGCTCAGTGTGCACTCAGGGGCTGCAAAGTGCTGGTTGACCCCAGGCTCTAAACGTTGGGTAGAATGCTACCCTCCTCCCTTTGGTGCCGGCCGCAGTTCAGTTCTGAGCCAAAACTTCGAGAAAGGAGGGCTAAGGGGAGGTTCGGGCTGCAGAGATGAAGGAGTCTGCTCAGGTCAACAAGCAAGCTGAGGTGACGAAATGGCTGACGGACAAGCCAGGGGACCTAACCCTGGTTTATCCATGGTCACTTGGATCTACCGTGTATGCCACGGTGCCTCTGTCCTGTGGGTCATTGTTGCACCAAGTGCTCAAGGAGAAACGACAAGAATCTTATCAGCTAACGTTACTGAGTGCTTACTAGGCCAGGCCCTCTTCTAAGTGTTTTACGTATTCATTCATTTCATCTCCTCAACAATCCTTTGAGGAAGGTACTGTTATTAAACCCATCTTGGGGCGCCTGAGTGGCTCAGTCAGATGAGCGTCTGACTCTTGAGTTTGGCTCAGGTTACGATCTCACGGTCAGTTGCGGGATGTAGCCCCGTGTCAGGCTCTGCACTGAGTGTGGAGCCTGCTTAAGATTCTCTCTCTCTCTCTCTCTCTCTCTCTCTCTCTCTTTTCTCTTTCCTTCTGCCCCTCTTCCCTGCTGACACACTCTCTCTGAAAATCAAATAAATCTTCAAAAAAATAATTAAAAAAACCCCCATCTAATAGATGAGGTAACAGCCCAGAGAGGATAAGTAAATTACTTAAGGTCACACAGGTAGTACGTGGCCCAGTTGTAACTGAACTTAAGAAAGTCTAGCTCCGGACCTCACTGTCCTCAAAAGTCCCCCGAACAGCAGTGGTGACCTGGGTCCAGATGAGTGACTTCAGCCCGCTAACCCGGGACCAAGCTTTGTATAGGCTCTTCCTTTCCTCCCACAGCAGCGGGGGCTTAGGGCTGGAACTGAGGCTTCCCAGTATTCTGGAAGAGCCCTTGGAGCCACACTGGAAAAGCCACCCTGTGCACGAAAGGCTGTTAGGGCCCAAGGCTGGGGAAGAGTTTGCCAAAAACAATAGCGAGCCTGCCCTAAACTGTTCTCAGCTGCACAGCCTGGATGCTGGTATGCTAGTCCATGATTCTTATCAGCTCTCTGAGAGACAGAGAGAGAGCGAGAGCGAGAGCGAGCTTTGAATGGCGAGCATTCCAATCCCAGAATATTATGAGGGAACTGGGGAAGGGGGTGTCTGCCGGGGAGAGGGCTCGGGAAGGCCCGGATCCGAAGCCCAGCCTAGCTCTTGGTGGGCAGCTGGGTCCCCTCCCCAGGTTCTGGCAGAACACCCTCGAACAATTTAGCCTGAAATAGCAGAACTTCTTTCCCATTTTTTTTCCAGGCTTTTGGATGAAATTATATTTTACAAATGACTCATTATTATATTTATAGCCTCTCTCCAAATGATTCAAATTGTGGTTTGTCGCCTCCCTGTCTCTCAGCTCCCCCCAGCTCGACAGGAAGAAGTGCTGTTTACTGTACGGCCAGGTGTGGCTGCGCAGAGTGGATCTGCCCTCCCTATAATTACGCGCGCCTAAGCCTGACAAGCACCCCAACGCGGTTAGTCATGTGCAGCCTTTGTTCCAGCATGTTGTCGGGAGACAGTATCCGACATTAACTCAGCTTGGAATCTGCTCCTGTAGGAAGTGCGTGTGCGCAGTGGGGGGAGTGGGAGAGAGTGGGGAGCAGGAGGAGGAGGCCTGTTCTCAGGGAGGCAGTGACAGAGAGTGCTTTTGTGGGGCGCAAAGCCTGGGGCAGCCGGAGCTGCGGTTCCTCGGAGCCCCCTGTGAGAAGGCCGGGGTGCGCCAGGGCCCGCCTCTTGGGGGCAGAGCTGCGTCCCCCTCCTGCCACCCGCAGCCTCCAGTGAGGAGTTGAGAGGAGGCTGGCGGCTCAGACATGTCACGTTGTTGGCACTTCACGGTTTCTTGCGAGGAACCACTCTATCTTTTGCAGGGAGGTGGGGGGGGTTCTTGAGCCCCCCCCCTTCCACAGAGCTCCCGGCCTAGTGACTGCTCAGCTCCCCTCTCCCCCCTCCCCACCGGGCTGCTCTGAGCTCCCAGGAAGGTGTGGTCAGGTTCTTGTAGGGCGGCTTGCCCTTGAACAGGCCACCTTTGAGAGGAAGGGTGGAGAGGAGGCCGAGAGGAGGCCTTATTTGCAGTAACAGTTTATTCTACCAGGTGCCCTGGGATCAAAGTGGGATCAAAGTCCCCTTGGTCGGCTCTGTCTGGGTAGTAAGAAAACTGAAAAGCCCGAAAATAGGAAAGAAGAACATTTTGGAATTCAGTGACATTCTGAGAGCCTCACAACCGTTCTCCTCCCCTCGGGGTCCTCAGATCTCTGGTGGGGTGACCCGCAGGTGCCTCTGGCCGGCTGTGGGATGAGGGCTCTGGGGCAGCAGCAAGGACAGGCTCCCCGGGGCGGAGCACCCATAAGGCCCAGGGGAGGGAAGGCAAACAGGTCACTCTGGAGGGAGTGGGCGTCCCTGGAAATCTCCGCATCCCCCTTCCTGGGCATGAAGGGAAGAGCTAGCTTCTCGATGTTGCATCACAGATTCCGCAGCGGCTGTGCGGGAGGCTGGGCTGGACGAGGTCGGCAGCCCGAAGTTGTACGTGGTCTGAGCCTTGGGCCCTGGTTGTGTCCCCAGATTGCCTGCCCGGGGTTCCTTCAGGCCTGCTTCCATTTTCACTTCTTGGCACCGCCTGAGTGAGTGGGAAGGGGACTCGGGAGGAGGTGATGTGGGAATGGGTGTGGATAAGCATAACGTAATTATTGGTGAAATCAGTATGAAGCCTTAACCAGATGACTTCCATCTGGGCTGAGCTGGGTCCCCGAGAAGCACACGAGATGGTCCCGAGGCATTGCCGGGGCCAAACACTGGGAGTCCCGGGACCTCTCCCTTTGGAATGTTCCATGGGAGGTGGGAAGGGGCCAGTCATGTCTCCCAAAGGGAAGGGGAGGCTGAGAGAAGGGCCAGAGAGGTCTGTGATGTGGTAGGGTGGCAAAGGGGTAGAAAGGGAAGGGCCGGATATGGACTTACCTGGGCTATGGGTGACCTGAACTTCCTCCTTAGACCTAAGGGTGGGAGGGAGGGAGATATTAGAAAGAAGCTCTTGGAGTTCCCAGCTGGTTTAGTAGGTGGAGCATGTGACTCTTGATCTCAGAGTTGTGGGTTCAAGCCCCCATGTTGGATGTAGAGATTACTTAAAAAAATAAAATCTTTAAGAAAGGAAGGAAGGAAGGAAGGAAGGAAGGAAGGAAGGAGGAAAGAAGGAAGTTCTACCTCTTACATGCTGTGCCAGCAGAGTCAGGGCTGGTGGGGCTCTAGCAGCAGGGAAACCAGCTGGTGGTCAGACTGACAGATGGCCAACTTGGCCAGCTGAGGCCACCTTTGGACCACCTTCTTTGGCCACCTTTCCACCAGCCTTCTGATGGTCATGTCAATGTAGTAGTGTGTTCCAAACACTATTAGAAGGTGCCATTTTTGATTGTGTGCTCATGGGGTACACCTCTTCTCCCCGGCTTCTCTCATACCCCCTGCCTCAGCTGTGCTCCTGCCTGGAACCCCGCTTCACGCTTCATCAAGGCAAAGCTGTGCGCATCCTGTGGGCAAGGCTGGAGGCTGGCTCTGAATCAAAGCTAATCCTGGGGAAAATAAGTATCTCAACAAAAGTGGGTTTTTGTGGCAGAGGACAGCCTCTGAAGGATTTGCTTTACTACATGTTGGATGAGGAGGATGATTTGGGGACGTTGACTGAAGATCAAAGCATTATTTTAGGTTGTATTTGGTGGGTTATTTGTGTCTACCTCCTCACTTTTAGGTAGCACCTTTCTTCTTTGAGATGTTTTTAGTCTGACAAAGTGAAGTGAGAGAGGATGAAACCAGCCTGCACACACTTCTCGAATTGTGTTCACGTCCATGACCTCACCCGGGGCTGCCTACTGTCTTCTCCCTTTTCTTTAAAAGGATATTGACATAGGTTAAATACCTTGCCCAAGGGTGCACCGCTCATGAATGACTGAACTAGCTTTATAACCAAGGTCCAAAGGCTCCTGTTCCATTGGCGACCCCTTTGTGGTTCTATTTCCCCTTCACGTTGAAAAGGGAGCATATGCCTACAGTAAGATGGTCAGGGTCAGCAGAGGTGACTGACCACGGAGTCTGAGAGTAGGCGAGGGTGCTCCCTTAGCTTTGGAGCGCTGGGACAGGGGTTCCCAGAGCTGCTGTGGTCCCAGGGAGGTGGAGGGAAAAGCCCCCATTTGTTGAATTAACTGCAAATCTCTTTTGGGTGACGTCAGAGTGAATGTTGTTGACGTTACTTTTTTATTGTGGTAAAACATACTTAACAGAAAATTTACCATTTTGTGTGTGGTTTGGTTGTGTATTAAGTACATCCACATTGTTGTGCAGCCACTGCCACCATCCATCTTCAAAACCTTTTTCATCTTCTCGAACTGAAGTTCCAGGGGCGCCTGGGTGGCTCAGTAGGTTAAGCATCTGCCTCTTGGTTTCTGCTCAGGTCATAATCTCGCGGTTTGGTGAGTTCAGGCCCAGCATCGGGATCTGCAGTGATGGGGCGGAGCCTGCCTGGGATCCTCTCTCTCTGCCCCTCCCCTACTCGTGCTGTCTCTGTCTCTCTCAAAATAAATAAATAAAACTTAAAAAAAAAACAAACAAAAAACCCGAAGCTCCATCCATACCCACCAAACGCTAACGCCCGTTCTCCCCTCTCCCCAGCCCCTGGCAACCGCTATTCTACTTTCTGTCTTTAGGAATTTGACTAGTCAAGGCACATCTCATATACTGTTTGCCCTTTTGCGTCCATCCTGCTTATTTTTTTTTTTAATTTTTTTTCAACGTTTATTTATTTTTGGGACAGAGAGAGACAGGGCATGAACAGGGGAGGGGCAGAGAGAGAGGGAGACACAGAATCGGAACCAGGCTCCAGGCTCCGAGCCATCAGCCCAGAGCCCGACACGGGGCTCAAACTCACAGACCGCGAGATTGTGACCTGGCTGAAGTCGGACGCTTAACCGACTGCACCACCCAGGCGCCCCCCATCCTGCTTATTTTTTTTTTTTTTAATTTTTTTTTCAACGTTTATTTATTTTTGGGACAGAGAGAGACAGAGCATGAACGAGGGAGGGGCAGAGAGAGAGGGAGACACAGAATCAGAAACAGGCTCCAGGCTCCGAGCCATCAGCCCAGAGCCCGACGCGGGGCTCGAACCCACGGACTGTGAGATCGTGACCTGGCTGAAGTCGGACGCTCAACCGACTGCGCCACCCAGGCGCCCATCCTGCTTATTTTTAATTGGATCATCACTTTCAATGATAACAGAGGCGCTGGTTAGCAGCACTCTGTGCCCATCGAGGACTGAAAAAAACAAAAACAAGAAAACAAGACAGGGAGAGAGAGAGAGAGAGAGAGAGAGAGAGAGAGAGAACGGTAGTGGTTTGGGGTGGATTTCTTGACTGTCAGGGGTACCAGATGCAAGGGGGCGGTGGTGGCGGGTGGATAGGAAGAAAGTGTTACATAGAAGACAGAGTGCTGTGCTTTGTCACTCCAGGGAAGGGGTGGCGTTCCCCCTGGAGGTAGATGCCTCTGTTTTGAGGCTTATGGCATGATGGACCCTGATGGGGAAGCTGCTCCCGTGAGAGCAGCGTGACCCTCTGACCATGCTGAGGGCAAGGCAAATGGTTCTGCAAGAGATCCACAGGAACTTGGAATTTGGGAAGCGTCTGGAGAAGAGAAAGGCTGGAGGAGATGGGCTAAAAGTTGGGTCATGGGATAAAGGGAACTGTCTTGAGGCGGGAGAAGGCTTGATGAAGTTTTAGGGGAGTAATGTCTAGGGGCACCTGGGTGGCTTAAATGGAGCCTGTTTAAGATTTTCTCTCCCATTTCTCTCTGCCCTCCCCTGCTCACATACATTCTCTAAGAAAAAAAAAGAGAGTACTGCCTATTCCTGGATTCTAATGGTAATGGAGGGGTCCATTACCCCAAACTTTAAGTGAATGTCTGCTTCTGTGCCCATTAGCCTTTTGTGGGCCCAGGGGCAGCTGGGGGAATAGGAGCAAGGGACAGAGCTGAGAGGGAGGGACAGCGGCTGCAGGAGGTGAGATGTAGATGGAGGGGAGAGGGCAAGGCAGGGAACCAGAGCCAGAGGGCACCAGAGGAAGCACAAACCCGCTGCGAACCGTGGGCACAGAGATGGTGGTAGGCGCCAGAGGCGAGAGAGGCTGTGAGGTTGGGGGGACACAATGATGGGGTCCCCACAGTTGGTGGGACGGGGCTCAAGTCATTTTCCTGAATATTATGTGCAGGCATGCGAGGTAGACAGACTGAAGGAAGGGTGGACGTGGGTCTTCTTCTCTTGGGGACGGAGCGGCAAGATCTAGCCGGGGCATAGCCGGGTCACTTGGGAGGCCGAGGCTCTCTGAGGTCCCTCAGTTCACTCACTGCCTCCAGGATTTCCATATTCATGGGGGAAGGGTACTGCTTCTTGAGAGATGGAGACGGAGCTAGAACCGAAGCCAAGCCCACAACATGGCTTGAGCTTTCAGAACACCATTCTCTTGAAAACCGTCCGAGGGCAGAGAGCTGGGGCTCCGACCAGCTCTGACGGAGGTGGGTGCCTTCTGGACCTCCTAGACATACCAGGAGCCCGGTGAGTGGGCCCGTCCGCTCCCACCCAGAGACCCCAGAGGAGCCTGGCATGGCAAGCAGGTTGCCGGGAACGCTTGGAGTTTTCCTGACCAGGTCCTGGGCTGAGTGTGGGCTGGGGTGGAGCCCTGCCTGGAATTAGTGATGCGCCCTGAGATCTTGGGACCAGCCTGTGCGGTGGCGGCGAGGCCGACCGAGGACATCTCCCTCTGGTCCTCTCCAGTCTTGGCCCAGAGAACCAAAGCTCAGGGCTTTTCTGGCCGGACCTCATTTTTAACCCAGCCCAGTAACCCTTCATCAGTGGGTCCTGGGGAAAAGGGCCCGGCTTGGCTCACACTGGAGGAATGTTTGCCAAATGTGTTAGTTGCCACTAAAAGCTCGTAAACTAGGGTGCGGGATGCCATGGGGCCTGGGCTGGCCAGAGGCTAGGCTTTTTAGAAGTTCCAGAAGTTCCCTGCCCGTTGGGAGGGAGGAATGTCCCTGCAGAGTCAGAGGCGAGCCTGCGCTGGGGCCGGGCCAGCTTTCCCTCTGGCGGGCCCCTCTGCTCTGGGGGAGCTGTGTGCTCCCTCCTCCTCTGGCGGCTTGGGAAAGACCAGAGGCCTTTTCAGGGAAAGAAGAAAGAGGAAACCGGCCTGAAAAAGCTGCAGTGAAAGCTTAATTCTGAGCTTCAGCTGTGGACCCAGGCCTGGAGCACACATGCATTTTCTGCTCAGGAGAACATGGAATGTTCGAAAAAGTTGTTTAGGGCAATGGTAGAGCCTCAGAGCTTCGGTGCTAGGAGGATCTTAGGGACTGGCTAGGATAGCCCCCTCATTTTGCTGGAAGGCTAATTTGAAACAGAATGGAATTTGGCAGGGGCTGGGATGCCTTTTCTCTTCTGAGGCCCCGTTTCCTGAAAGAGCATTCGAGATGAGCGGATTCCACCTATTTACTCGCTGCACTCCTTGGTGCCTTTTAAAGAAAATTCGGAGGTCTGACTTGGCTTCTTTGAAAGTAACAGAGTTTGCGGCTTCCAGGGTGTTTTCAGTTTGGAGCCATGATTTCTGTTTGTTCATCTAAAATGTTCATTCACCACAGGCTTATTGCCAGGTTTCCCTTTGCACGTTATCAGGCTGTGCTTGTGAATGGCTGAGGGAAGCCAGAAACAGGAAAACTCAGGAAAAGACTGGACTAAGGCAGGGGCTGGTGTGGTCTGGGAGGGTCATAAGGGCAAGGTCGAGAGGCCTGTGGTTAAGGGTGACCCTCTGAGCACCCTCCTCACGGAGCCTCACTTGGATAGGTGTCTGTGCAGGGCTGGAGGGCTCAGGCCCTCTGTGGTGAGCTGCCCCCTAGGAAGATGGCACCTGGGCTGGTCAGGGCAGGCTCTGAGATGCACAGGCCCCGGGCACCGGAAGCTTAGGGAAGAGCGGCCCTGGATGGGGGCAGCCAGCATATTAGAAAAAGAGCAAAGAGAGCGAGAAAGCAAGTGGCACTGAGTGAGGTGGGGCCTGAACTGAATTATAAATTTTGGGAGGGGCCCGGGAGGCCGCCAACTTCGATCTCATTTTCTGGAGAGGCCTTTGGGTTACTTCTTACACCCACCACCCAATCACCAGAGAGTTAGCGCCTTCTGATAGAAGAGGCTCTTGGCAGACGCGGGAGACATATGCAGCTGGAATTGGGGGCAACACATGCTGGGTGTGGGCTGGGGAGGGGACGTACATATGCTGGTGGAGGAGAGGAAGCTCTTCCTGGGAGGCAGAGTGGGAGAGCAGAGAGGCAGGGCTCAGGGCAGCCGTGGTGTCTGTCTTGTTCCCACTGTACCCCCGGTGCCCAGCTCAGGGCCAGGAGCACAGGAGGCATGCACTGAATAACTGAAAGGATGAACTCACCGACTGCTATTCTCTTGAACCCTCAAGTCACCTTATATTTTTCTTCTTTGGGATTTAAAGACTAACGGAGAATATTGCCTAACTTGTGCCTTCCCTTTCAGGAAGGATCTTCTTAGGGCTGGTGTGACAGGGCATTGAGGCACTGTTCTGGAAACGGTCTCAGCATAAAGACTCTCCACTTCGGCAGGATGGTGGGGTGGGGGTGGGGGGACTGGAGGAAGGCCAGGATGATCTCTCTGGGCCCACCTGGCTCTGGGATGCAGAGGGTGGATGAAATTCTCCAAGCTCTGCTGGCCATGGCCGAGGTCACAGCAAGATGATGCATTAGCAACCCCCTTATCTCTGACAAGGATTAATCCCTGGAATTGGTTATTCCGAGAGGCTATGGGTTGCCTTCCTCGGACGATTTCAGAGCCCATCCTCCTGGTTCTGGCACTGAGAGAGATCTTACCTCTCCTCCCAGTTGTCTCCCTCCAAAAGCCCCCCCAGCTTCTCTTGGGCTTGTTTTTGGAAGTGATAGTGAACCCTCTCCCACTGTAAGCACTTCCTGGAAGGGCTTGGTGCGGCCTTCCAGAGACAGGGGGATGGCTGAGATGACCTCTTCAAGACTTGCCCACCCAACCGTTTCTGCATCCTCAGGAGGATCTAAACGTTCCCTTTCGTTCAGAAACTGTCAGAGTTAACTCGCGTGGGCGTGGGCTCCTTGTAGCGACACCACCCTCCCTCTAATATTTAAAAGATCTGTGCTGGTTCTTCGGGGCTCCAAATCTAGTATTTATTTTCCTTGGCTCCGTCTGAAATGGCCACATCGGGTTTCCCACCCCCCCCCCCCCCCCCCCCGCAAGCCAGGTCCTCTGGGCTAAACGCAACCGCCTCTCAGTTCCAGAAATGGCTGATTTTCATCCTGCCTTCCCTAACCAGATTACTTCTTAAATGGCTCTCCCCCCTGCTGGGTGTTCCGGGGGGGGGGGGGCGCACAGGAGAGCGTCTATGGGGGCCCCGGCTTTTCTCCCTCCGCGAGAAGTTGGGGGAGAAGCCTCAGTTTCTCCAGGCACACTCTGGCCCGCGGGCGGCAGGCCGAGGCGGCCCGGGGGAGGGGACGCTCGGGCGGCGGCGGGGGGCCGGGCCGGGCCGGGGCGCCTCCCGCCCGCCCTGCCGAACGT
>NW_024412413.1:58299368-58395833 GCF_014898765.1 Herpailurus yagouaroundi | reverse complement strand
CGCCCTGCCGAACGTGACCGGCCGCGCCAGGCCGAACGCCGCCCGGCCCGGGCGTCTGGGGCCCCCGCGCAGCGCAGCGCCGCGGGAAGGGAAGGGGGCGCCGGGGAGGGAGGCCTCGGGCGCCGGGGCCCGCTCCCTCCCGCCGAGCCCCGTGGCCGGGCCCCTCTGGGATGGGCTGGAGGCGACGCGGGGAGGGGGCCGGGGGAGGAGGGAGCGTTCCCGCAAATCACATGATTTTCCCGCTTATATAAATCACAGCTTGTTTTTCTCCGCCGGCTGCAGACTTAAAGGTGCAGTGTCTTCTTTCTCTCCCCGGGGCCGGTGCCCCGGGGGGCTTCTGCCGGCCTCCGAGCTGCCGCTGGAGGTGGTTTCACCCACGAGGGTGCCAGGGCTCAGGGTTTAGGGCCCCCCTCCCCCATCACCACCCGGGGATGTGTCCTTTTAGCTGGAAACCAAGGAAGGACCTGGAAATTCGATCACCGAAGGAGCAGGCAGAGCCGGGTTGGCGATGTCGGTCAGGCACCTCTCTGGAGCCCAGAGGGTCCTGAGAGTGGCTGATGCCCTGGATGCCTGTGAGGGATCCCGAGCCGAGGGGTTAAGGTGAAATTGGCTTGTGGGAGATCTGTGGTGGCCAAAATCAGGCTTCCAAGGCTGACGCTTATTCTCACCAGCCCTGGCTATGTGTTTGAGGCCAGCACATGTGGGAAGAAAAAACACAGGTATTCGGCACCTACTGTCTAAGTACTAGGCATGTAGGGAGAAACCAAGACCTATTAGTCTTCACCTTCAAGTGGCTTGTACAGTTTGGGTGATGAGATACAGACTTGGGGGAGATTAAATAGCACTGGACCATTTCAATGCCTGTTCCAGGCTAAATAGAAGAGTTCCAGGCGGTACATAATTACTACCCTTGCACAGTACAGATAATGAGTCCTGCAGGCTTCCAGGGAGGGCGGGAGAGGGCAGGAGGGAGAAGGGGGGCAGCCTTTGGGGGACCTGGAGGCCTCAGGTGGGGCAGGAAGGAAAGGAGCATGGTGTTGGGGGGGGTGCTGTGGTGCAGTGAGCAATTCTTTTGCTAAGCCGAGGAAATGGGGAGTGGGGGAGCGGGGCATGAGGCCGGAAAGCCCCAGGGTCCAGATGCAGGCAGTCTGGAGTGCAGGGCTGTGTAGATTTGATTTGACGAAGGCAGTGTGGGATCTGGCGACAGTGCAGGGCAGGTAGGTGGTTCGATGCTTCTGGCAGCAGTGCACAGCATAAACTGGGAGCACTGACGGCACCGGCTGGAGGCTTCTGTAGAAAGCAGGCAGACACAAGGTTCACAGTGCTAGGATGTTAAGGGGAAAAGTAGAAATGAAAAGTGAGAGGTAGGAGATGTTTGGAAGAAGGAATGGAGGTAATTGAGTGATTGTGTATTTGGGGAGGAGAGAAGTGATCAAAGGTGATGGCGATTTTGAGCTGGGGAGGCAGGGAGAAGAAGGTGGAGAGGGTGTGTAAGCGGGAGGTGAGGAGCTCCTTTCAGAGAGTTTGTAAGGACAGTGGGATCTTAACTGGGAACTGTCCAGGGGGCTGGAAATCAGGACAGAGGATCAGCACAGAGGAAATAACCCAAAAGATGAAAGAGATACTACAGATCTGAAAGGAAGCTAACAGAAAGGGAGAAAGAGAAACAGGGCCAGGGAACACCCACGTTTGGAAGGAGGAGCCAGTGGTAAGGCTGTGGAGGGAACGTGCGCTGTGGAAGCAGGCTAACCTGCCTGAGTAGTCGTTCTGCTCTGCGTGGACTTGGTTAAGTTGGTTTTTATGCTCTCTGAACCTTAGTTTTCTGATCTGTAAAATGGGGATAACAACACTTGCATCATATTTTGGATTTTGGATTAAACGAAATACAGGAAGCATCTCACACACTGCACACTACTGGGCACATTCAATGCAAGTGCCCTTTCTCTCCACACTTGCTTCCCTCCTCACCCCCTCCCTCATTTCCTTGAAGTGGCAGGCACTTTGAGCATAGTATAATTCTCCCTTTAAAAATTATATCTGAGCTGTTGTTGCTGCTGTTGTTTTTCTTCTTTTAACTCCCCTTCAGCCCCTCCTCCTTTCCCACCTTGTCCTTCTCCTTCTACTGCTGCTGCTTCTCCTTTTCCTTCTAGAAGAAACACAGCCTTGCTTGCGTGACTAATTATTTGAACCGGATATACGCTCCATTAATAAAGGAAGGAAATAATAAATTTGTTTCCTAAGGGCCTTTTAGCTGAAGATGGCTATTACCTCATTTGATCTTTCCAGAGACCCTGCAAGGTTCTGGAGGACAGGTATTATCAGCCCCTCCCCCCACCTACAGAAGAAGAATGGTTGTAGCAAGTTTTGTTATGTTGGAGAACCACCTGTGTATCAGCCTATGTCAAAGACTTCCAAACTTTTATTTTTAGCACTCTTCTTTTTGGAAGTAAATTTTACCTGGTGGTCAAATAGATGCACAAAACAGAGTTCTGCATTCAGTGGAGCAGGGAGGTTCTGAGTCTCAGGTGCTTGGCTCTGCTCCCACTCCTGGCCCCTAGGCCTGCCTAGGAAATAGCACTTTGCTTCTTGGGGAACCCAGAAGCACCCAGAGCCGCTGTCTCCACTCTCAGCTTCTTTCTCTTCCTTTTTAGCGTCCTGACTTCAGAGGCCAGGCCCGAGCACTAGAAGGCTTTGTGGACCCCTGGGCGTGCTGGTGGTGAGGCCAGCAGCCCGCTCTGCCCATGTTTCGGCCTAGGGAGGGGGGTGTGAACAGCTAGGCAGGACCGGTGCCGCTGCTCCAAGGCAGAGGGCCAGGTGTGCCGTCTCTGGTCTGACACCAACAGGAGCACCCGGTGTCGCCAGGGCTCGGAACCACCTCGGCTGGGGTATGCTGGCCTGCTCTGCTAATGTGCTTTGGGTTCTATTTTCTCTTTTTGGATGTGTTTCTTGGAAAGCAAACTGTTTGAGGTAAAACAAAAGCCAGTTTATGCTTTTTAGAATGTTGATTCGAAATAAAGCAAATATTGGCAACATGCTCTGCAGTCAGTTATGTAGAACTGTGAAAGGGCCGGGGAGTTTACTCTACGTGCATTGGTGATTTTGAGCCGGGGAGGCAGGGAGAAGAAGGTGGAGAGGGTGTGTAAGGGGGAGGTGAGTAGGACAGCACTGGTTATTGTCCTGTGCAAAACAGCCGTCTTTAGGACTCATTTCTTTGCATGATATCAAGTCCCCAAGAGAAAAAGCATTAAAAAAAAATGATTAAAAGAATTTCATTGGATTTTTGCCTTTACAATCTTGGTAAACCAGCATCCTAATCTTATGCTGTTATTTATTTTTTCCGCTGATTTACTTATTTATTCACGTTATAAAGATAATACACACTAATGGTGAGAACAGAAATGCAAATCACTCTGAAGGGTATAAAATGAAAAGTAGAAGTCTCTTCTCATTACCCGTTCTTATTCCCCTTAGATGATTGAAGTTAATGGTTTCTCGTGACCCCCAAATTTTTTGTTATACATATACGTACGTGTGTGTGCATCTAATCTAATATTTTTCCACAAATGGTCTAGTCCTACGTTTTTTCCCACTTAAATATGTATCTTGACATATAGGCCTGTCTCATTCTTTTTAATGATTGTCTAGCTCTGGTTTTTCCTTGAATATTGTATATAATATTCCCATATTATATTGCTTCTGTTTTTTCCCCTTATACGCTGCCCCAAAAGCATCTTTGTACATATTGTTACACACTTGTACATATGCTAATATACATGTAAGGTAAACTCCTAGCAGTGGAATTAGGTGAAAGTATATAGACGTTAACTTAAAAAAAATTTTTTTTTTAAGTTTATTTATTTATTTTGGGAGAGACAGAGACAGAGGCAGAGAACCAGTGGGGGAGGGGCGGGGGGCGGGGACAGAGGATCTGAAGCAGGCTCTGTGCTGACAGCAGAGAGCCCGATGTGGGGCTCAAACTCACGAACTTTGAGATCATGACCTGAGCTGAAGTCAGATGCTTAACAGACTGAGCCACCCAGGCTCCCTAGACATTATATTTTTAAAATTTTTATTCTGCACTACTTAAAGCACACACAAAGAAAAAGACATAAGGAATAAAAACAGCTTGAAAAACAGTATTATAAACACAGGTAAATACTCCTTTGTACAACACTGGCCCCCCATTCCACCTGAAGGATGCCAGGATCCTGAATTTGATATTTATCATTCTCATGTGATGATTAGAATGTTTTTGCATTTTACATAAATGGTACTTTGCTGAATGTATTCTTCTGAGACTTGCATTTTCTTCTCAGTATTATATTTCTGACATTCTTTCATGTAGATACCATTTCTGAGTTAATTTCTTTTCAGTACTGAATAACTTCAAATTATATGAATTTAACACAATTTAGGTATCCATTTTAGGGCTAATGGACATTAAGGTTGTATGAGTTTTTTTTTTTTTTTCTATTACAATGTTACTATGAATTTTTTTTTGAAAGAGTTTATTTTTAAGTAATCTCTACACCCAACAGGGGGCTCGAACTCACAACCTGGAGATCAAGGGTTGCATGCTCTTCTGCCTGAGCCAGCCAGGTGCCCTTGCTATGAACATTCTTGTGTATATCTCTCTGTTGTAAGCATGTGGGGATTTCTCTAGGGTATTTATTTGCCTAAGAGGGAATGACTGATTCTTGGGATAGGAATAGGGGCAGAGAGAGTATCTTTGATGATTTTAAAAGAAGTTGTTCTTCAAAGTGTTTTTACACTCTTAACCTGCCTTAAGTTACTCCACATGCCCACCAACGCTTGGTATTGTCCTGATTGTCTTTTCACCTTTTTTTTTTTTTTTTAATTTTTTTTTCAACGTTTATTTATTTTTGGGACAGAGAGAGACAGAGCATGAACGGGGGAGGGGCAGAGAGAGAGAGGGAGACACAGAATCGGAAACAGGCTCCAGGCTCTGAGCCATCAGCCCAGAGCCCGACGCGGGGCTCGAACCCACGGACCGCGAGATCGTGACCTGGCTGAAGTCGGACGCTTAACCGACTGCGTCACCCAGGCGCCCCATCTTTTCACCTTTCAAATGGGTGCCTTTTGATTAACAGAAGTTGACTTAATGTGAGTGAATTTTGCATTTAAATTTTCAATATTGTTTTTTTTAAATGTTTATTTATTTATTTTGAGAAAGAGAGAGCGTGTGAGCTGGGAGGGGCAGAGAGAGAGGGAGAGAATCCCAAGCAGGCTCAGCACTGTCAGTGCATGGAGCCCGATGTGGGGCTTGAGCTCAGGAACCGTGAGATCATGGTCTGATCTCACACCTCAGTCGGATGCTTAACCGACTGAGCCACCCAGGTGCCCCTAAATTTTCAATATTGTTAATTGCCCAATTTCTACTTCTGTCAATAGTGCATATGACCATGCTTCTGCCGACACTGGATATTACCAGTTTAACTTTTTGTTAATCTGATAGGTGAAAATGGTGTATCTTTTTTGTTTGTTTGTTTTGGTTCCTTCTCTCTCTCTTTCTTTTTCATTTTTCTTTGGTGCCTCACTGTTTTGATGTCTTAATTACGGGTAAGTCTATTGTTACAGGGTTACTGGCCTTTTGCATTCTTTTTCTGGTTTTATTCTTCATTTTCCTATTGGGTAGTTTGCTTTTTCTTCATTGACTTTCCAAATCAATTTCTAGGAGTTTCTGAATGTTAAAGAAATTTGCCTCTGTTCTGCCAAGTGTGTGACTATATGCCATATGTTTATCCCTTAACTGCAGCCCATTGAAGACAGGATTAGGGAAACCTTGGGCCTGCATAACACATTTATCCTCTTTGGCCCTTGAACCCTTGGCCATATTGAGGAATGAAGTAAAAAGCTGTTATTGGAGATTTTGTGGGGGCTGAGGGGAGTCAGCGCAGTTCTGTTAGGTAGGGAGTACTGAGGTAGAGAGTGTGTTTGTGCACTGTGGGCGTCCATCTGATGTTGAAATATAATAAAAATGGAGACTGGAGGGGCGCCCAGGTGGCTCAGTTGGTTAGACGACCGACTTCAGCTCAGGTTCATGATCTCACGGTTCGTGGGTTCGAGTCCCGGGTCGGGCTCTGTGCTGACAGCTGAGAGCCTGGAGCCTGTTTCGGATTCTGTGTCTTCCCCTCTCTCTGCCCCTCCCCTGCTTGCGCTGTTTCTCTCTGTCTCAAAAATAAATAAACATTAAAAACAAAATAAAAGAAAAAAGGAGATTGCAGAGGAAGTCAGGGCAATTGTGGTGTGGCCTGTAGTCTTGTTCTTTTCTTTCCCCTTTTCTTTCTTTCTTTCTTTCTTTCTTTCTTTCTTTCTTTCTTTCTTTCTTGTGTGAGAGAGAACGAGTAAGCACAAGTGGGGGAGGGGCAGAGAGGGAGGGAGAGAGAATCCCAAGCAGGGTCCTAGTCCAGTGCAGAGCCCAACTCCGGCTCAATCCTGGGCCTGTGAGATCAGGACCTGATCTGAAGTCAAGAGTCAGATGCTTAACCGACTGAGCCACCCAGGATCCCCTATAGTCTTGTTTCTTTTTTTTTTTTTTAATTTTTTTATTTTTGAGACAGAGAGAGAGACAGAGCATGAACGGGGGAGGGGCAGAGAGAGAGGGAGACACAGAATCGGAAGCAGGCTCCAGGCTCAGCCATCAGCCCAGAGCCTGATGCGGGGCTCGAACTCACGGACCTCGAGATCGTGACCTGAGCTGAAGTCGGACGCTTAACCTGAGTCACCCAGGCGCCCCTGTAGTCTCGTTTCTTAAGTTGAATGTTAGTAATGCCTGGCTGAGTAAGTCTGAGGTGTCTTGGGTAGTGTGGCTCCTCTTGGCTCCTCCTACTTGGGGAAAGTAGGGAAATTGAATAGTTCTGAGGGTCCAGCATATGCCAGGCACAGTCCCGGGGGAAACATTATTAGGTGGGGAAGAGGAAGCTCCAGCAGACTACCTTGCTCCAGGTCACACGGCTGTAAGTGGCCAAGTTGGAACTCAGTTTGGCACTGGCTCAGCTCTGCAGATATGAATGGTTTTTCCATGATTAGGCTCAATTAGGGGAGGACTTGGTTTTTTATCAAGACATTTGTCAGAACCTTCTAACAAGAGAGTAAAATTGGGACATATTTTAAATAGATTGCCATCTCAACAGTGAAATGTCACATTTCTATGTTTTAACGTTAGTAATTGGCTTAAGTAGTCTTTCCAGGAGAACACAGGTAAATGAACAGTAATTATAATTGGATTCTGTTGAAAAAAAGCAATAGTCTTAATAGTCCTGTTCACTCCTAAAAGATGTTCAACATAGAAACCAGCCAGGATTCTGTTACCCACACCCCCCCACCTTGTATTTGGTGCAATTTAAATGATGCTAAACTTTCTCTTCACTCATTCATTCATTCAACAACTATTTACTAAATGCCTACTTTGTGCCATTTTGCTAAGAGCTGAGAGAGTGTACAGGATAGACCCAGGTCCTGCCCTCATGGAGCCTAAGGTCTAGTAAAAAACCAAATGACATACTAACTGTCCCAAGTGTTGTGAAGGACACTGTGACCGAGTAATATGGGGGCTGACTTAAGACAGGGAGAGTCAGGGAATGTCACATACATTTTGTCGTTGATTGGGCTCTAACATTTATTTTTTGGTTAAAAACACCTTCTATAATCAGCCTCCCTATAAGCAGTTTTCTTTTAGCACAGGAGAAACAGCAACAGTCGGTGAAGAAGAAAAGCAGGGCATGGAATTGTTCCTTCCTGGGGCTACAAAATTAAAATAAAGGTGAAGCTCCCTGGACAGTCTCTCCGGCTCAGCTCTCCTGAGTGAAAGCACCACGTACCCCTAATGCAGTCTTTTCGTACCGTCTGGGTGTGAATCAGGATTTTTACTGGAAATTTCTTACCTGCAGTAAATAACTACCACCCGTCTTTCACGGGAGGGCCTGAAAGCCTTTGTGGAGAACATAAATCCCAGAGGTCTGTCCAAAACCAACACGAAGAATCCCTCTCCTCAGTTTGCTGCCCTTCAAGATAAAGCAGCTTCCCCTGAGCAGGTTTCAGGCATTTGCTTTCTGCATACTGGTCTGCCAGGGGCCAGGTAGCAGGACCTGGGTTCAGTGTTTTCTTGGCCCAGCAAAACTGTCTCCTGCAAGGACTGTCTTCATCCACAGACACTCTCGTTTTGGTTGTTTGCACCATGATGACAATACCAGGCTTTCAAGAATATGATCCAATGATCATGGTTAGGATCCACCCAACTAACCCAACTTAGTTTTGTTTTGTTTTGTTTTGTTTTGTTTTGTTTTGTTTTGTTTTCTTTTCTTCTCTTCTCTTCTCTTTTCTTTCTTCTTCTTCTTCTTCTTCTTCTTCTTCTTCTTCTTCTTCTTCTTCTTTTGCTTTCAATTATATTTTTTATTTTCTTAACCAAAACCCCATTAACACACCTAAAAAAATTAATGATGATTCTTTGGGTCCACCTAAATCCTCAATCCACAGCCAAATCACTGGGCTTGAACCAAATCACTGGTTCTTTTCTTGGGCTTGAAGTGGACCTCTCTTTCTAACCGTTAAAAAAAAATTCTTAGCGGTGCTCCTCTTTTTTCTGTATTACCTCCTTCGAAGCAAAGTTACAAATAGCTCTAGACAATTTCCAGGGTTTTGGCTAGTCACCTGTGGGTGTGATTTTACTTTGCAAGAAGAGGGAATAAAAGAAAACTGATCTAAATCAAAGTGCACCTGATCTAAATGAAATCTTTGCTTCCATTAAACTGGTGTTTGGGGTCCCTCTGGTGGCCAAAAGGTTTTAACACAAACTGGGTCTTCTGTTGCCCTCTCGTGGCCAGAGGTGGTGTGACACCCTAGGAATCCTTACCCTGCCTTGGTTAGGATTACAGAAATAAAGATACAGATCAGGAAGGAAGGAAGTTAACAGTTTACTTAACACCCAGGAGGCAGATGGGGCTCAGAGGTGAACTAGTAGTAGTACCAGCACTGGCATGGGATCTGTGGTTACCGCTTGTTGCCAGCAGAAAATCCAAATTTACAATTCTGTGTGAAGTGGGGTGTGAATATATGACATCTTCTCAGTTATTAAATTTTTGATCTTTAGCCTGTGCCTGAATCGCAGAATTTTAAAGCTGGAAAATATTTTATACGTCAGCCAACAAATTTTTATTTAATTTTTACCATCAGCCTCTATACTAGTGCTGTTAGGGACTGAAGATGAATAAGCCTTGTCCTTAAGGGTTACAAGTGTAATGGTAAAGGCAGTAAATAAACAAGCAAATGCCATCCAGTGTGCAATAACAGTGGAAGAGCATGCGTGCTCTGAGGACAGATGCAAAACGGTCACCTCTACTTGGAGGTCAGTGAGGGCTTGAAAGACAGGAAGTAGCAGCCGATCTTGCAGAATAGGGAGTTTTTCGGGTAGGCTGGGTGACGGTGGAGATAGAAAAGGGAGGCCCAGGCAGTTGGAAAGCCCATGCAGGAAAGTGGGATTGTACTGGGTGTCCAGCTACTGCAAATATGCTTGTAGCATATGGTGTGAGGGGCACCGTAGTTGCTCCATAAATCCTTGAATGAATGAATGAATGAATGAATGAATGATGGTGGTGGGGAGTGGTGAGAGACGAAGGTGAAGAGGTTATGTGGTGGGCAGATATTAACACTAAGGAATGTGAATGTTATGCTGTAAGAGATGAAGGAGGGTAAGGTGGAGGGCCACTGGAAGCAGCAGGGTTATAGGATCAGATTTATGTTTTTAAAATAACTTGAGCAGCAGTGAGAAGGAGGCAGAGAACTAATTAGCAGGCTACTAGAGTAATTCAGTGAACAATGATGAATGCCTAAGACCGTGCAGATGGGAACAGCGAGAAAGGAATGGACTTGAGCACTAGTTATTATTTATATTTTTATTTATTCCAGTTTTATTGCAATATAATTGACACAAACCTTTGTATGAAAGTGTACAACACGATGATTTGGTATATGTATATGCTGTGAAATCGTTACCACGAGAAGTCTAGTTAACATCCATCACCTCCCGTAGTTTCAAAATTTTTTTCTTGTGATAATAACTTTTAAGATCTACCCTTTTAGCCACTTTCAAATATACAATACAGTATTGTTAACTACAATCATGCTGTACATTATACCCCCAGAACTCACTTATCTTATAACTGGAAATTTGTACCTTTTGATCACTTTTACCTAATCCCCCACCCCTCATCTTTCCACCTCTGGCAACCACCAATCTAATCTTTGTTTTTAGGAGTTTGGTTTTCTTTAGGTTCCACATATAAGTGAGATTACATGATATTTGTCTTTGTCTTAGTATATAATGCCCTCAAGGTCCATCTGTGTGGTTGCAAATAACAGGATTTTCTTCTTTTTATGGCTACATGATATTCCACAATGTGTGTGTGTGTGTGTGTGTGTGTGTGACAATGTCTTTATCCATTCACCCATTCACTTAGGCTGTTTCCATGCCTTGGCTATTGTGAATCATGTTGCAATGATCATGGGGATGCAGAGATTTCTTTGAGATCATGATTTCGTTTCCTTCAGATATATACCCAGAAGTGCAATTGCTGGATCACATGGTAGTTCTATTTGTAATTTTTTGAGGAACCTCCACCCTGTTTTCCATAGTGGCTGCACCACTTTGTGTTCTCACCAGCAGTGCGCATGTGTTCCCTTTACTTCACGTCCACACCAGCACTTGTTAGTGCTTATCTTTTTGATGATAGCCATTCTAACAAGTGTGAGGTGATACCTCGTTGTGGTTTTGATTGGCATTTTCCTGATTAGTGATGTTGAGCATCTTTTCCTGTACCTGTTGGCCATGCATATATCTTCCCTGGAAAAATGTCTATTCAGTTTCTCTGACCTTTAATACAAAAAAAAATTTCTTTTTGTTACTCAGGTATATGAACTCTTTATATATTTTGGATATCAATCCCTTATTAGATATATGGTTTGCAGATATTTTCTCTCATTCCATAGGATGCTTTTTTTTTTTTATGTCATTGATGGTTTTCTTTGTAGAAGTTTTTTAGGTTGATGTAGTCCCATTTGGATTATTTTTGCTTTTTATGTCGTTGCTTTTGTTGTCAAATCCAAAGAAATCATTGCCAAAACTGATGTAAAGAAGTTTATCCTCTATGCTTTCTTTTAGGATTTTTGTAGTTTCAGGTTTTACATACAAGTTTTTAATCCATTTTGAATTGATTTTTTGTGTATGGTATAAAGTAGGGGTCCAGTTTCATTCTTTGGCATGTGGCTCTCCGGTTTTCTCAACACCATTAATTTTTTAAAGTTTATTTATCAGAGAGAGAGAGAGAGAGAGAGAGAGAGAGAGAGAGGCAGAGAGACAGGGAGAGAGAATCCCAAGCTGGCTCTGCGCTGTCAGCACAGAGCCCGTCACGGGGCTTGAATTCACAAAGCGTGACATGATGACCTGAGCAGAAATCAAGAGTGGGATGCTTAACGGACTGAGCTGTCCAGGTGCCCCTCAACACCATTTATTAAAGAGACTGTCCTTTCCCCATTGTATAGTCTTGGTTCTTTTATCATAAATTACTTGACCATGTATGCATGAGTTTATTTCTGGATTCTCTATTCTGTTGCATTGATCTATGTGTCTGATCTTATGCCAATACTATACTGTTTTGATCACTACGTACTTTATATTATGTCTTGAAACCAGGAAGCATGGTGCTTCAGCTTTGTTCTTCCTTTTCAGGATTGCTTTGGCTATTCAGGGTCTTTTGTGGGTCCATACAAATTTTAGGATTTTTTTTTCTATTTGTGAAAAATGCCGTTGGAATTTTGATAGGGGTTGCATTGAATCTGTAGATTGCTTTGGGTAGTATGGACATTTTAATGATATTCTTCCATTCCATAACACAGAATACCTTTCCATTTATTTGTGTCTTCTTCAATTTCTTTCATTGGTGTCTTATATCTTTCAACATACAGATCTTTTTCTTTTTGATTAAATTTATGTATAGGTATTTTGTTCTTTTTGATGCAATTGCAAATGGGATTTTTTCTTAATTTTCTTTTCTTATGGTTTGTTATTAGTGTATAGAAACACAACTGATTTTTGTATATTGATTTTGTATTCTGCCACTTTACTGAATTTATTAGTTCTAAGAGTTTTGTTTTGTTTTTTGTTTTTTGTTTTTTTTGGTGGAGTCTTTAGGGTTTTCTATATAGAATATCATGCCAACTTCAAATACAGTTTTACTTCTTCCTTTCTGATTTGGAGGCCTTTTATTTCTTTTTCTTGCTTAATTGCTCTGGCTAGGACTTCCAGTACTATGCTGAATAAAAGTGGCAAGAGGGACATCTTTGTCTTGTTCCTGATCTTAGAGGAAAAGGTTTCAGCTTTTCACCATTGAGCATAATGTTAGCTGTGGGCTTGTCATAGATAGTCTTTATTATGTTGAAGTTTATTGCCTCTATACCCACTTGGTTATGAGTTTTTATCATGAATAAAACTTTTATTTGAATTTTGTCAAATGCCTTTTCTGGATCTATTGAGATGATCATATGATTTTTATCCTTCATTTTGTTACTGTGGTATATCACATCAATTGATTAACAGATGTTGAACCATTCTTGCCTCCCACTTGATCATGATTATGTGATCCTTTTAATGTGTGAATTTGGTTTGCTAATATTTTGTTGAGGATATTCACATCTATATTCATAAGGAGTATTGACCTATAATTTTCTTTTCTTGTAGTGCCTTTATTGTTTTTGGTATCAAGGTAATGCTGGCCTCATAAAATGAGTTTAGAAGTGTTCCCTTGTCTTCTATTTTTTGGAAGAGTTTGAGAAAGATTGGTGTGAATTCTTTGGTAGAATTCACCAGTGAACTTATCTGGTCTTGGACTTTTTTTTTTTAACTTTTTTTTTTTGTTTATTTATTTTGAGAGACAGCGAGAGCCTTTGATTTTTGTTTGTTGTAAGGTTTTTTTTTTCCCCCTTAATGTTTATTTATTTTTGAGACAGAGAGAGACAGAGCATGGATGGGGGAGGGTCAGAGAGACAGGGAGACACAGAATCTGAAACAGGCTCCAGGCTCTGAGCTGTCAGCACAGAGCCCGACATGGGGCTTGAACTCATGGACCGCGAGATGGTGACCTGAGCCGAAGTTGGAGCTTAACTGACTGAGCCACCAGGTGCCCCTGTTTGTTGCAAGGTTTTTGATTACTGATTCAATCTTCCTACTAGCAATTGGTCTGTTTAGGTTTTCTGTTTCTTTATGATTTAGTCTTGGAAATTTGTATTTTTTTTTTTTTTTTTTTTTTTTTTAGTAATCCATTTCTTATAGGTTGTCCAATTTGTTAGCATATAATTGTTCATAGTAGTCTCTTACGAGCGTTTGTTATTTAGGATATAGAATTGGTAGAGGAAGTGAGAGAAAGGGAAGAATCTAGGATGGCAACCCAGGGTTTTGGCTTGGAGTCTGGGTGAAGCAGATTGTGAGGGAAGGGTAATAAAGGACATAGTGGAGTCTGTGGGACTTCCAGGTGGATGTCAAGCAGGCATATGGATACATGAGTTTGGGTTTAGGATCACAAGACTGAATGAAAGTACCCCAGAGAGTACTTGGAAGAGTGTGTGATTGAGAGAGCGAAGGACTCTGGTGAGCAGTGGGGTGTTGGGAAGGGGGAGAAGAGAAGCTAGGCAAGAAGTGGAAGGGAAAGTAGCAGGGGGACAAGGCATAGAGGATAGGGAAGGGGACAGCAAAGTATGGGCTAGAGTCTCCTCTAACAGCATCAGAAACCTAGGCTGCCTGGATTTTTTTTTTTTTTTTAACGACTCTTGTGTTTTCTTGCTGAGTGTTTATTTATTCAATGCTCTTCTTAGTGTTTAGTGAAGTTTTTTCTTGCAAGAGCTAAATCCCTAGAGTCTCGTTCCGTAAACAGAGTCTGGCTGCGGTTGTAGTGGAAATGGGCCCCCGCTGCCAGGCTCTCGCTTCCAACCTGTCTCAAGACTGTGATCTCACTGCCTTGGTTAATGCACCGCTCTGATGGCTTTTTCTCATCACAATCGTTTGTTGTCCCTTTCTTCATCCCCTCCTCCTCGGGCTCCCCACTGCCTGCATAATAATTTGCTAGCCTGGCATTCAGGGCCCTAAAATCTGATCCCAACTCCTCTTTCAGCCTTATGTGTCAGAACTTGCCTACATTTCCACTAAGCCAGACTCAGATACATTGAAACACATTTCCCGTCCCTCCGTATTGCCACCAGAATTCTTTCCGTCCTTTAGGGTCAAGACTGAACTGTCCTTCATTCAACTTTCCCTAATTCTTCAAGGCCAGACAAATTGCCTTACTTTTCTGAACTTCTATAGCCGCTAATATATTCTCTGTTCTTTTGCAGTGATTTTGAATCAGTTTTATTTCTCTAGGCCTGTTAAGGTAGAAAGGTCTTATTTTCCTTGTTTTCTCCCAAGAGCCCCATAAAATGTCCTGTGTATATACAGATGCTGCATGAATATTGAGGAATAGTTGCGTATACAAAAGCCCTTAGGAAGTGGCTTAAGTGGGGGTATTATGGTCTGAATATGTGTACCTCGAAGTTCATATGTCAAAATCTTAATGCTTGATGTAATAGTAAGTTGAGTCTTTGGGAGGTGCTTAAGCCATGAGAATGGAGCCCTCATGAACGAGATTAGTACCTTATGAAAGGGGCTCCAGAAAGATCCCTAGCCCCTTCCACCATGTGGGGGCACCATGGAAAGTGCTGGCTGTGAATCAGGAAGAGGGCCCTTGCCCTACCATGCTGGTGCCTTGTTCTTATACTTCCCACCTTCCAGAACGGTGAGCAATAAGTTTCTATTGTTGATCAGCTACTCAGTCTATGGTATTTTGTTATAGCAGCCCAACATACTAAGCCATGGGGGCAGCAGCAAAATGAGTATGTTTTTTCCAAGCTAGACGTAAAGGATTGGAGAGACGCTGGGAGGAGCAGTCCTCTGATGCAGTTTGGGTGCCTGCAGAAAAGAACAAAGAGGTATATCTGGGGACTATCAGAGGATGAGAACCAGGATTGGACCAGCCTGGGGGTCAAACCTAAAGCAACATTGTGCTAAGAGCTTGATGATGTATAAGTCATGCCAAGTATGTGTAAGGACTAGTCTTCATGGAATTTGCCTGACTTGAGTACAGTTTGTGTTCCTCATCTTCATAAGCTACAGCAGTTGAAAGTCTTAGGTGCTGTAAATTCAGGGTCCACTGTGGAGCAAGATGATAGGCACTTTTCACTCATTATTTCTGATCCTCAAAAATAACCCTTCAAGATAGGTATTATTATTATCCACGTTTTACAGGTGAGGAATATGAAGTTCATTGAGCTTAAATGTCTCACTCAGGGCCACAAAGGTACTAAGTGGTAGAAATAGTATTTAAATTGGCTTCTCACCCTTGCAGGTCCCTCAGTTGAGGGAGGGTTGGTGGGGGTTGGGAATGAAGAGTGGGTTGAGACCTGGGATGCCATGAGGAGCTGTGATGAGGTGAACAGACACAGAACCAGGTTTTGTGGGGCTGAAGTGTTTACAATTTGGGGGGGCCCTTTAAGAGAAAAGCATGCAAAATTATGTGCAAAGTTGCCCGTTTAGATACTTATTTAGGGTGACAAAACGAATTGCAATGAACTATTGATGCTTTGGAGATTCAGATACTTTCTTCTGATATATTTTTAGGCAATTTTCCAGAATTTCACACAGAAATCCTTACCGATTGCCACCTGGCTTCACCTCCCACCAAGATCCCTCTACAACTCCCAGTAACTCCCAGAGCCCTGAAAGTGTTGGGTCCTGCGGCTGCAGCTTTGTTAGTCTCCCTGTGAATCACCGACTACAGCGTGGGTTGAGGGATGGGGTGGAGATCAGAGTTGAGATAGAAGGATCAAAAGAAGGATATGGATTCTACACACTACCTGATGAAAAAAATGAAGGGAGTAGAGACAGAGTGTGGGGAGACATGATGTTTTATTTTCCAGGTCTTATTGAAAAAATGCCCCACATCAAAACCACCATGTTAAAATGCAGTGTCCCCCTTTCCACCATGGTGGACTCTAGCTGATGAGTAGGTGTTGTGCTTGAAAAGCCCTCGACATCTTGTCTCCAGAGTCAAGGACATGGTTTAAGGAAAGGGATACCTGGCAACTCTGAGTTTTGAAAATGAAACAGTCTATCAGCAACAGTTTTACTCTTTGAATTTTCTTTATTGCAACCACCCATCGAAGAAATGGTTGTGTGCTCGTGAGAAAGAGAGGCAGGGGAGAGGGAGAGAGAGGGAGAAAGAAGGAGCTTGTAATGGAAGAAATCCATGCTTCACTATCTGAATAATTTTTATTTTTCTATGACTTTTTAGATTGGCTGCTAAATCTTGTCTTAAACTAAATATGAAAAAATCATTGATATTGATGAGGGCAATTATTCCTAATACCGTTTTACATTTGCTTATTTCTCTAAAGGCCAAGGATGCTATGAGGAAATATCTAGGGCAGATTTCCTTAACAAAGGAGACAGTTGAAGGTGGTCTAGGCCAAGAAAGCCGGACCTTTCCCTTTTTAGTGCACTCTCCCTCCTTGGTTGTCTGTAAGTTTAATGATAGGCAGACTGATATTCTCTCGAAGACCTGTGAGCGAGCTGGTGTTGAAGGTCTGGAACAAAGGATGAATCTCTTAGAAGGGAGAGGGGTGGATGATAGTCCCCACAATACAACCTAGTGAATGGAGTTGATTGATGACAATAGGAAAACAGAAGACGTGTGTGAGTGGATATAATAAGCCTTGGGTATAGCTGACTTGCGATTCCCAGAAATTTGGTAACAAATTTTCCATAAGTTTTAATAAATTTTTCAAATATATATATTTATATATATTTATATATAAATGTTTTATTCTAATATTATTAGAAGGGTTATTACTTATCAGTCTTTAACAGTTTAGAGTGACTTATTTTATTAGATCCCTTCCAGATGGTAACTGTGGAACTTAATTTTTTTAAAAGAGGAGGAAAGGTAGAGAGATGGAGGTAGAGTCTGGCCTGAGGAGCAGGAGAAGCGGGGTGCTGTTGGGGCCCAAGTATGTTGAGTCTTTAAGTGGGGGTACTGGGTGGCACTTTACTAATGAGTAACTGAAGGAAGACCGAGGAAGCTGTTGAGGACAAATACAGCCTCACACACTTTTTGTGGAGGGACACCTTGCATAGGGGCTGTGCTCAGAATGGAGCAAGTAGCAGAAATGTAGGTGGAAAGGTGTGGTGGGTAGAATAGTGGCCCCCTGATCCCTGGCATCTGTGAATATGTTAAAGTATATAGTAAAAAAGACTTTGCAGAGGGAATTAAGATTATGAACTTTAAAATAGGGAGATTATCCTGGATTATCCAGATGGGCCTAATGTGATCACATCATAATCACATAAGCCTTCAAAAGTGGAAGAGAAAGGCAGGAAAATGAGTCAGAGAGATGTGGCTGAAGAAGAGACAGGGGAGACTTGAAGCTTGAGAAGGCCTCAAACTTGGCTTTGAAGACAGAAGAAGGAGGCCATGAGCCAAGGAATGTGGGCAGCCTCTAGAGTGAGGAACAGCACTCAGATGACAGCCAGCAAGGAAATGAGGACCTTACTGCTACAACTGCAAGAAACTGAATTCTTCCAACAGCCTGAATGAACAAGGAAACGGGTTGCCCCTAGAGCCTCCAGAAAGGAATGAAGCCCTGTCTTGATTTTAGCTTGGTGAGACCGTGTCAGACTTCTGATCCACAGAGCTAGAAGATCATAGATTCGTTTTAAGTCACTAAGTTGATGGTAATTTGTTACTGCAGCATTGGGAAACGAATACAACAGGTAGGGCGCTACTTAATTTCTTATGTCAGTGGTCCTTCATTTTTTGAACAGTCATACAACTCGCCCTTTGAGAACCTGATGAAGGCTACAGATCTATCTAAAAGAATTCAAATACACATGCAACCGAATACAATTTCGAGCAGTTCATGAAGGCACCAAAGCACATCTTGTGGGCCCAGGTTCAGAACCTTTGCAGGTGGTAATGTTCAGAGGAGATGAGCAGGGTAAAAGGAGGCTTCCTAGTGATAGCTTGGTCATCTCCCACCAAGGCTGTCACGGTAGCCAGGAAAGCACTTGGCTGGGTTGCACTGAACTAATTCAGTTGTAATGACACGAATTTCCTAGACAGCGAAGCTGATCTAGCTGTGATCACCCCAGCCCGATCTTTTACTGACTCCTTGGGATGAGGCCACACTGTTGAGTTGAGTATGACAGTCAGTCTTTACCAGCAGTGGCTGATATCTAGTGATCTCAGGATCACTCCAAAAATTAAAATGCACAAGTCACTAAGAGCGGGTATTGATTTTACTCCCCAGAGACTATGCACAGGAAAAAGCTCCCATATTCCTTAGTAAATTAAATTTACTACAAGTTAGTGATAATCTTGTCTTAGAGATGATTAATGTTATGTAGGCATCTCGTTTGTTTAGAGCAGTCTTGTTCAATGGGAATATAATGTGAGCCATTTAGGAAATTCCAATGACCGTATCAAAAAAGGTAAAAGGAAAAGCTAAAATTAATTTTAATGATATATTTTATACAATCTAATATATCAAAAATATCATTATTTCAACATGTAATCGATATAAAAATGTCAATGACATTTTTTTTTGTCAAATTAAGTCACAGAAATCTAGAGTGGAGATTATACTTAGAGCACATTCTTAATTCAGACTAGCCACATTTCAAGTTCTTAGTGGCCACACATGACTAGTGGTGACCATATTAGTACAGTTTTAGAGAATAAGGAAGCATTGAAATAGAATTTTTGAGGCATAAATATTATTTAATTACACATATATACACATATATGAAAAAAGCCTCCAAGGCTGTTATGTACAGGAATGATTGTCACTCACTACTCCCTTTGATCATATATACAGTGACACCATTGGCAGTAATGTGTGAAGGAAGAAAAAGAATACCTAAAGATTATTTTTTCAGTAGGTTTTAATTTAATCTGGTTGACCTAAAGAAATATGTGACCTTTTCTGTACATAATAGGCCTTTAATATACATCTGTTTATTTTTTCCTATTAAAAACAGAATTTTAGTATTGGAAAAGACTTTACAATCCTTTATTTCATTTTTTATTTTTTTAATTTTAATTAAAATTTTTTTCATGTTTATTTAGAGAGAAAGAGAGACAGAGCCTGAGTAGGGGAGGGGCAGAGAGAGAGGGAGACACAGAATCCGAAACAGGCTCCAGGCTCCGAGCTGTCAGCACAGGGCCTGACACAGGGCTCAAACTCATGAACCACAAGATCATGACCTGAGCTGAAGTTGGACGCTTAGCCAACTGATTTTAGGTGATTTTAGGTGCCCCTAAAATCATTTATTTTTAAAAGTGAGGAAGCACAGATTAGAAGGTGGATAGAAAACAAGGAATAAAGATACTTTGTGGCCTTTCTTACATGGGGTTTTTATGTATTAGTTATTATTTACTGAGCTACTGTGTCAGACACTGACACCATCATTATTAATCCTACAACTCTACAAAGTAGATGTTATTTCCCCCATTTACAGATGAGGAAACTAAGGCCTAGAAGTCTCATGATAATGTGTTCGAGGTCATAAAGCTCATTCATACAGAGCCAAGAGTCAAACCTACCCTTTCATAGTCCAAAGCCCGTGCTGTTTCTAATATGCCATGCAGCCTCTGTCAGGCTGGGGAAGGAGAGGACTACGAAGGACTTGTTGAAGTACTCGTGGATGATCAGTGAAGTGTCCACGGGAAGGAGGGGTGAAGGGTAAGAGAGAATGAGCAAAGGAAAGAGTAGACATGTAGTATAAGTGGGGAAATGTGGTTGGATGAAATGTTAGAGTTAGTAGGGTGGTTTTTTCCACCCTCCATGGGTTGATGGCTTGGAGGCCCAACCTTGACAGCCAGCCAGGCAAGTGGGCTTTGAGGAGGTAGAAGAGGAACACATTGGTGAGTTGCTTGATTCCTTTAAAGGGAAGCTGTGCTATAGGGCTGGTTACACAATCTTGGCCCATGTGCTCTTTCCTGCCTGGGATTCTGACGATGGTAAGAACAAAGTGAGGGTTAAAGGCATGTGCCCTCTATTCACACGACATCGTTGAGCCTCTGGTATCTGCTGTCTTCTCCTTGCATACATCTCTTCGTGATGTTTAGTTTCACACCCAGAGGTTTAGCTTTTCCTTGTTTCTTTGTGCTAAAGTTAACAAAGGCAGAAAATTTTTTTCTTGTGGGATGAAAATATGTGAATGAAACGAAGATACACTCTGGGGGGAAGATAAACACAACACCAGTCTTTAAGACAATGATAATGACAGAGATGCATGGATATAAATTTGGTTATCATCAGGGCATAATATTTCTGCTGCAGCCTCCTCCTGGGTGACAGACCAGCTACAGGTTTTAGGGATGCACCATGCTTTTTTCAAGTTCCCAAACACATTGTTCCAAAGCATTGCTGCCAAAAAAAAGGGGGGAGGGCAGCAAAGTCCAAATAGAAAATCCACATAATGAAAACCATAAACGTGAAGGGTGCTTATAGTTCTATGGACTTCCACCTAAAATTCTTTTGGGAAAAGCACCAATTTCAGGAAATATAGATAGGCATGAATGATGGTTATGACTGTATTTTTTTTTTTTTTAATGAGTATTACCAGTGGTTTAAAAAAGCTGTGAACTGGGGCACCTGGGTGGCGCAGTCGGTTAAGCGTCCGACTTCAGCCAGGTCACGATCTCGCGGTCCGTGAGTTCGAGCCCCGCGTCGGGCTCTGGGCTGATGGCTCAGAGCCTGGAGCCTGTTTCCGATTCTGTGTCTCCCTCTCTCTCTGCCCCTCCCCCGTTCGTGCTCTGTCTCTCTCTGTCCCAAAAATAAATAAACGTTGAAAAAAAAAATAAAAAAAAAATAAAAAAGCTGTGAACTCTCTTGGTTAGGTTGTGGAAAAATAGGAATTCTCATCTATTGCTGGAATGATTGCCAAATGATATAATCCCTACGGGAGAGAATTTGGCAATATCTGTGAATTTACCCTTTTACCAAATTCTGCAGGAATTTATCCTGAAGAAATATCTCCAAATAGTACCAAACTACACATGTGGATTATACAGGGCAATGTATTTGTAACTGAAAAGTGTTGGAGATTATCTAAATCTGTATACATAGGAGACTGAATACACAACAAAGTCATGTACACATAATAAAGTACTAGGCAGCTTTTATGGAGTGATTTTCAGGATTTACTGCTCAGTGAGAAAAGTAAAGAGCAAAAGAGACTATATCTCATACGCTACTTTCTGGGTAAGAAATAAGGGGAAATAATATACATATATCTGTTCATTTTTACTAAAATATACATTGGAAGAACAAACTGGAAACTAATGACATTTGCCTACAGGAGAGAATGACACTTCTCTGGATAAGCATTTGCGTATAGCTTTGACTTTTGGAACCATGTAAATATCTAACATATTTATAAAATAAAGTAAAATCAACAAGTTTGGGGAGAAATCCTAAAACTGAATACAAACAGAAATAAAGGAACTGAACTGTATATCAAATGGATAATCATATAGAATAAAAAAGAACTGGGGCGCCTGGGTGGCTCAGTTGGTTAAACGTCCAACTTTGGCTCAGGTCATGATCTCATTTGTGGATTCGAGCCCTGCATCGGGCTCTGCGCTGACAGTTCAGAGCCTGGAGGAGTCTGCTTCGGATTCTGTGTCTCCCTCTCTCTCTGCCCATCCCCTGCTCCCACTCTGTCTCTCTCTCAAAAATAATAAATAAACATTAAAAAAAATAACAGCTGAAAGACAACCCAATTGATACATGGGTGAAGGATTTTAACAGATTGTTTCTCTAAGAAGATATACAAATGGCAAATAAACACATGAAAAGATGCTCTACATCATTAGTATTAGGGAAATGCAAATCAAAACCACAATGAGATATCACCTCACTTCCACTAAGATGGCTATTATAAAAAAGATGGACAGTAAAAAGTGGTGGCAAGAATGTGGAGAAATTGGAAGTCACATTGCTGGGGGTGGATGTAAAATGGTGCAGCTGCTTTGAAAAATGGTTTGACAGCTCTTCTAAATGTTAAACATGGATGGGGCACCTGAGTGGCTCAGTCGGTTAAGCGTCGGACTTCAGCTCAGGTCACGATCTTGCGGTTCATGGGTTTGAGCCCTGTGTGGGGCTCTGTGCTGACAGTTCAGAGCCTGGAGCCTGCTTCGGATTCTGTGTCTCCCTCTCTCTCTCCCCCTCCCCCACCCACACTGTGTGTATCTCTCTCTCAAAAACAAATAAACATGAAAAAAATTTTTTTAAAAAAGTTAAACATGGAGATACTATATGACCCAGCTACCACTCAAGAGAAATGAAAATGTAAGTCTACCCTACACAATAACTGGTACACAAATGTTCATAGCAGCATTATTCACAATAGCCAAAAAGAGGAAACAACCCAAATGTCTACCAACTGATGAATGGATAAATAATATGTGTTACACCCATATAATGGAATATATTTGGCAATAGAAAGCAATGAAGTACTGCTACATATACAACATGAATGAGTCTTGAAAACATTTTGTAAATAAAAAAAGCCAGACACAAAGACCACGTATCATAGCATTCCATTTATATGAAATATTCAGAATAGGCAAGTCTATAGAGACAGAGAGTAGATTAGTGGTTGCCTAAGGCTAGGGAGGATTGGGGGATTGATAAGGGGTGACTAGGCATAAAGGGTGTCTTGGGGTTATGAAAATGTTCCAAACTTGTGGTGATGTTGTATAACTTTGTGAATATACTAAAAATCATTAAATTGTACACTGTCAATGCGTGAATTGAGTGCACAGTATGCTATATTTATTTTTAAAAGATTATAATTGTTTATGTATCTAAAAACATGGAAGGATAAATAATAAAAATAAATGGTTATTTACATAGTGAGGGAAGGATAAGACAGGAAGGATGGGGTAGAAGCTAGATTTTTCTCTGATAGTTCTTGTTTTATAGACTTGACTTTAGAACCACATAAATATTTTATATGAGTTATAAAACAAAGCTACATTAAAAATGCAATCTCTAAAAACTAAAATCAAGATTAAACAAATTAACCTAACTGTATTGAGTTGGTGGCATAACCACACATGTGGACCCTCTCTAAGTGACTTTAAAACACAGTAATATACTACACATCCTTATTGAAATATACCCTAATGCCAAAAATACTTACAGAAAGGCTCCCATACCCCCAAAACAACAACAAAAACCCCAAACTGCTTTCAGTTAATCATATTGTGGTTGTAGTGCCAAGACTGTATTCTGAGAGTTGTTTTTACATGGTGGGATAAAGCAAATGAGTAATTATGTGGATTTTAGGCATGGGGAAAAGGAGATACAGATGTGAGACTGATGAAGGTAGTTCTGATTTTGAATTGGACATATGTGTTATATCTTTAGAATACCACATTTCTTAGCTCCACCCACTAGAAAGGTCTAGAAACCATAAACCAACCACCCAGTAGCAATAAACACCCTTACCAGATTGTGGCCTCTAAAATACCATTTCCCATTGAAAAGAACCAGTGTTCCTTGGAGAAGTGGCTGATTCCAGGTCTGCTGCAGGAAATGTTGAAGATGAGTCTGGAACAACTTGTCATTTGGAAAGCAAGGAAGTTAGCAAAGACTTAGAGCATTGTGTCAAAGACCAGGGGCACCTGGGTGGCTCAGTTGGTTAAGTGTCGACTCTTGATTTCTGCTCAGGTCATGATCTCCTGATGTATGTACACACCACTCACCTATAAAATATTCTTGCCAAAGACATTGGACCTGAATCTGATTGTGCTCCTAGATTTAAGTATCAATTCACAGGAAATAGAGGGAACAAAGAAATGTGTGTGTGTGTGTGTGTGTGTGTGTGTGTGTGTGTGTGTTTAATGTTTATTTATTTTTGAGAGAGAGAGAGACAGGGTACCAGCAGGGGAGGGGCAGAGAGAGAGGCGGACACAGAATCTGAAGCAGACTCCAGGCTCTGAGCTGTCAGCACAGAGACTTGACGCTGGGCTCGAACTCAAGAACCGTGAGATCATGACCTGAGCTGAAGTTGGAAGCTTAACGACTGAGCCACCCAGGCACTCCCAAAGAAATGTGTTTAATAATATCTTGGGGATGTGATCAGCAAATCCAAGACTATGGGAAATTCTACTGCAGTATTGTCCTCGGACCCAGGCAAGGGGCCCCTGCTCTGACCCTCCTCTAGCTGTACCCCTCTAGATGGTGAGAAGTCCATGGACTTCCCAGGGGGCACACTCCACCCAGAGTTGATGCCTCCCTTTCCAGACCATATTCTGGCTACTCTTTCTCTCTCTCTCAAAAATAAACAAACATAAAAAAATGAACATGATGCTTTGTAACAAGGTCCTTTCACTCAAAAGTACATTTAGACTCTTATTTATAAAACTTCAAGTTGGTCTCAATTTTTAACCAATGTTGTAATAAACATTCTTGCACATGTATCTTTTCTGGTTTGATTACCACCTTTGGATATATTCTTAGAAGTATCATTGCTGATTCAAAGGTATGCATATTTAACATTTTGATACAGGTTGCCAAACTGTAATTCAGAAGGGCTGACCCTCTTTATACTCTGACAGAGCCCTATCTCCTATCTTTGCTAATAGCACCTTTTGTAAACTTGGCTAATCCAACGAAAACATGTTATCTTATTGTTGGGATTATTTATATTTCTTAACTAGCAAGAATAAAAATATTTTTCTATGCTTATTTGGTGTGTGTGTTTGTGTGTGTGTGTGATTTGCTTGTTCATGTTCTGTACCAGGTGTGGTTAGGGTGTTAAACCTTTTTATTGACATGTAAGAGATCTTTGTATATTAATAACATACGCTTGTGTCATGTATTTTGCAAATATTTTCTCTTGGGTTGTTGTTTCAACTTTAACTATAAATGTGCGTGTAGGGGTGTGTGTGTGTGTGTGTGTGTGTGTGTGTGTGTGTGTGTAGGGGGGTGGGTGGGCAGGGTTTTTACGATGCAATAATTTTTAATTTTGTGTAGTTTAATCTAAAGTTTAATAGTATTGGGCTTTGGAGTCACGTTTAAGAAGCCCTTTCTGACCACAAGACTATCTACAGTTTTTGTTTTTTTAAAACCTCATGCATCTTGGGCATCCTCTTTTGTCAATATACATCTACCTCATTCTTTTTTACAGTTGCATAGTAACGAATTATATAAATGAGGTTTTTTTCAGTCTTCCCCCCCATTATTTTCCCAAGAAGCCTGTTTATACATTTTTTTCTTAATCATTCCCTCCATGAAATTTCAATACCACATATATACTGTATATCTACATATGTCAGGCATATTTGTGCTTTATGCATAAAAAATAGGTTTTTTTGTCCCCCACCTCCTGCCAAGAACCAATTTTAATCTCCTTGGTTGTGATATTGCCCCTCTGAGATTGCATGATATAGATACTCCATAACTTAATTATTCCACATGTGGGTAATATTTTTGATATTCCAGTGCTCTATTATCCATACTTATGTATATATATACATTTTGTTTCTACTGGATAAATTTCTAGAATTGAAAAGTTGTGTCAAAAGGTATTAATATTTAAAAATTTAGCAGATAATGCTAAAGATTGTGCCAGTAATATGCCAACCAATATATATTGAGAATCTGGCTTCAATTTTCACATTTAAGTCATAAATCTATTTGGAATTTATTCCGGAATGATGAATAAAGTAAAGATCTAGTTATTTTTCTCCCCCAAATCTAGCTCATTGTCCTTAAATATTAAATACTTTATCAAATTAACCTTTACTTGATTTACCATATATTAAACATGGCAAATACTCCTATTATACTCAGCCTTTGGATTCTGTTACATGGCTGTTTGCTTATACTCTATTACCACCCTATGTTTATTATTATTGCTTTATGTTTCAGTATCTGATTATATCCCCCTATTTTTTTTGGTATTTTAGCGTTTTTTCTCTCAGTGAACTTTGGAGTAATTCTGCCTAGGCAGAACAGCAACAGGCAAATAACAACAACAAAAAGCTCTTGAAATACTATTGGGATTAAGATTGGGATTGTACTAAATTTATTAATTTAGTGAGAGCTGTGGAGTATTATTACAAAGTACATTATAGAGTAACAAATTTAAAATAAGGCATAGAGGAAACAGAAATAATGTTGACTTAATGAAATATACCTGTATTAGGATGTTTTCAGTAGTAAATGACAAAAGTCCAGATAAAACCCAAGTTTAAGCATAAAAGAGAGTTTATTGGCTCATTTAACTGAAAAGTCCAGTGGCAAAATAGTCTTTTGGCATGTTTGGATCCCTGAGCTCAAATAATGTCATCAGGATTTGGTTTCTATCTTCCAGGTTGGCTTTTTAAGCTTCAATTTTAAATAAGCTTCCATGTAGTAGCAAAGGTGGCCTGTCTACTCCATGCTTATATGGTCTTTAGCACCTGCAATATCAGAGGAAGAGAGTCTTTTTCCTTATAGGGTTAGTGAAAGTGTCAGTGATGGTTGTCATTGGCCAGATCTGGATCAAGTATAGGAGGAGGGGCAGGGTGGGGAGTTGGGAATCAGTTCCACTTGAACTACACAAGCTACAGTTGGGAAGAAGTGGTTTCTTGAAGGGATGTGGAATAACAAAAAAAAAAAAAAATGCAGGAATAATGTACTATAATACCTACTTACTCATAAAAAGAGGATTTTAAGGAAGCACTAAGAAATAGTACAAAGTTGAGGTGCGATTGGGTGGCTCAGTTGGTTAAGCATCTGACTCTTGGTTTCCACTCAGGTCATGATCTCCTGGTTCGTGAGTTCAAGCCCTGCGTCTGGCTCATCACTGACATGGCAGAGACTGCTTGGGTCTCTCTCTCTCTCTCTCTCTCTCTCTGCCTCTCCCCCAACCCCCTCTCTCTAAATAAATAAACTTTAAAAATTAAAAAAAGAGAAATGTTACAAAGTTAAAGTTTTAAGACTATTTTCAGCATATCAAAAGTTACTTTGGGGCCATAAGGGTAAAAAGAAACCAAGTAACTACTTAGGAAAATATGTTGAGAGATTAAGGAAAATATTATCTGTTATTAATATTTGTTAGAATTATAATGCTGATTCTTGACAATGACTCTTCTCTCTTTTCTTGATCTCATTACTGTTTAGATCCTCCAAAGTCTTGGTTCATGAATTTATCCTTTTTTTTTTGCAACTCAGTCCTCTTCTTTTCTAGATTTTCCCCCTGTTAAGTAACTCCTTTCCCTCCCTCCATAAGCAAATCAAAAGCCTCTGAATTCTATGGTCTTTCATGCTCCTCTCCCTTCTAATCATTGGTCAACTATAAAGACACTGTTTAGTTGGAAGTCATTGATGATTTCCTTAATCACTACATCCAATGGCCTTTGATCCTCCTCCATGGCTTGCTGTTTCTATAGTATTTGACAAATACTGATTGACCCGTCTTGCTTGAAATGTGGATTTTTGGTTCCTATGTAACTCATTCTTCTCATGCCTCTCTTAGTTTTCTGATGACTTCTTCCGTGTTTACTCTGTTGGTTCTTCTTCCTTACCTTCTTTACATTTGGGTGATTCTCAAGGTTTTGGCTTCAAACTGTTTTTCTATTCACTATCTTGGCAGTCGCAAACACTACTTTCAGAAGAAAAATATGCACCTTCAATTTAGATGCTTCTGATTAGTTCTTTCCAACATTTGCATGATCCAATCTTAACTATCCATTATGAGAGCCCAGTGTAACTTCTAAAAATCTTTTTCTCTGAATCCCATGGTACCTTTTTTTTTTAAATGGTACTACTTTCAAACTTAGATTAATTAATTAAATATAAGACTTGACTTACTTTCTAGCCTATAAGCTTCTTTGAGAACATTTTCGAATTCAACCCTGTGTCTCAGGATGCTAGTGAAACACATGGTGTATTTATCAATCTGTTTGTTCAACATACATTAAGCACCTATTATATATTTTGCTAGGTGCTGGATAAGGGGTGAAAAAAACATATTTGGTTTCTGCCCTCACAGAATTTATAGTCTTAAGAAATAACAAATACATATTGTGCTACATGTTTAATAAAACTTTGAGGGAATGAATCTTACATCTTTAACTCCTGTTTTATCCTCTGTCCCTTACATTTCCTGCACCCTTTGCCCAGATGATCCCACAGATTTCTCAAACTCAATAGCTGAATTAGATTCATGTGCAGTGGACACCCATGACCAAGAAGTTTGTCCTGTGCTAAAAAAAACTCAGAGTCAAGCACCTACTCTCTCCAAACCTTCTGATGATTTTAGCATTTATTAGTATTTAGTATTTAGTTACCACCTCCTCCTTCTTACCTAGGGGAAAAATTGGTATTATTCTCTTTGATTCTTTCCTCTTTCCTCATATTTAGTTCTTTTCATTCAAACACTTACCATTCTTGTTTAGGGCCTTTTATCTGTAGCAGAAGTTGAAAATTAGTGACCCATGGGACTGTATCTAGCCGGCCAGTTTTATTTGTCCTGTATAATATTCTTAAAAATACAGTGTTCTTGTATCTCAGAAAAAATTTGAAAATCTGGCAACACGGAGTCTTCACTCATGCAAGAATTGCCTGGAGTTTTAGATGAGACATCTAAACTACCGCTAATCTCTACCATTCCTTATTCTTCTTACATCAAATTCATTTACTCATTTATGAAATCTTAATCCTTAGTTTAGGCATGTGAGTTTGCAATCTCTGGCCTATGTGATCACCGGATGTTAGTGCTAGAAGAGGTATCAAGAGATCATCTTGTCTAACAGTCTCCTTCCTCCTCCTCTCTCTAAGAGATAAAGAATTGAGGCCCAAAGATCTTATATGACCTGACCAATGTTATACAGCGAATGTGTAACAGGATTCTATTATTTGCCATTAGACCCCTTCCTCACCTGGGTGGGGTGAGTCCCTAATCTAGACCTAGTGTCCCTTGAATTCCCCATCCAGAGCCCTCACATAGAATTTTCAGGTTCAAGGTCTCTGGGCTTAAAACTCTTGCTTTATCAGGCCCTGAGGCCTGAGTCCTTTATCAGGTAAACTACAGGTAAACTAATTCTCAAAAATTAAAATATCTGTCCCAACCTTCCTAGTCTTTTTCTTCTAGTGCTTACCTATATATCTCTCATTTTCCTGGGGTGTTTGTGTGTTATCCAAAACATACCCTAGGCATTCCAACCTTTTTGATTTGGTTAGTGCTGTCCTCTCACCTAGATGATCTTTCCCCAAACTCTGCCTGACATAGCTTTTCTACCCCTTAAAGTCTATTTGAATGCTATCTCTCCCATACAGTGTAGCAGTTAAGGTGGTTTTCGAGGGACAGAATTGGCTTGAAATCCTGGCTCTTGTCGTTAGCAGCCATGTGACCCTGGACAATTGATTGGATCTCTGTAAACCTGTTTCCTCTTTTGTAAAAGGGGAGTAGCATCCCCTTTTACAAAAGGTTAAACATGATCCCACTGGTTGAAAGCCTTTCTGTGTATTGCAGGAATCCCATCTCACTTTTTTGCTTCAAACATTGTCTTGATTTATAGTTCCTCATGTTAGTTATCCTGGTATTCATCATACTAACTATTCATCTTACCCGTTTTTCATTAAATATCATAAATATGCAATTATGTTATAGTTATTCTTTCACCATAAATGAGGGCAGAAACTTTGTCTTACATGTGTTTCTATTTCTCACTATACTTAATAAGAGCTTGTAATTACTGAGTTAATAAATAGGAATATAACCTTTCTGAGATGTTGCTAAATTCTACAAAAATAGAATAAACACAATAGTAATAGAGGAATCTCATTATTATTCCCTTACCAGGACCTTGGGAAGAATTTTTCTCAGGTTTCTGTACCAAACTATACTTCTGTCTTTAAAAAAAAATTTTTTTTAACGTTTATTAAAAAAAATTTTTTTTTCTTAACGTTTATTTATTTTTGAGACAGAGAGATAGAGCATGAACGGGGTGGGTCAGAAAGAGAGGGAGACACAGAATCTGAAACAGGCTCCAGGCTCTGAGCTGTCAGCGCAGAGCCCCACGCGGGGCTCGAACCCATGAACTGCGAGATCGTGACCTGAGCTGAAGTCGGACGCTTAGCCGACTGAGCCACCCAGGCGCCCCTAACGTTTATTTATTTTTGAGACAGAGAGAGACACAGCATGAACAGGGGAGGGTAAGAGAGAGGGAGACACAGAATCTGAAACAGGCTCCATCCAGGCTCTGAGCTGTCAGCACAGAGCCTGACATGGGGCTCGAACTCACGGACTGTGCGCGAGATCATGACGTGAGCCTAAGTCGGACTTTTAACCAACTGAGCCACCCAGGCGCCCTTACTTCTCTTAAACAACTTAAAAAAAATCTTACAGACCATGTGAAACTTAGAACTATGTTTTGCTTTAGTTGCTAGGGACCTCAGACTAATTTGTGGTAGCATGCCTCTACCAATTACATAGGACCTTTTGGCATGATTATTTTGGGGGTATTAACATACCCTTGCCTTTATTTTCTTTGTTTTCCAATAACCTTTTACCTTTTCCTATCATTTTCTCCTATTATAGCATATATCTCTTTCTGAGCACACTCAATCTTTTCTGAGACTGATGGGGGCATTGATAAATTATATGCATCTATAAGATACATTTAAAAAATAGTTCTCTCAGGTTGTTAGAGTATCAAATTTCTTTTGATCTTCTATTTCACAGAGAGCCATCATCTATTTCAAGGTCATCAGGAGAGCACTTCCCCAACTTCCTTCCTCACTTACAAAGTTAGTCACACCTTTAAAAGAGCAACATTATGGGGCGCCTGGGTGTCTCAGTCAGTAAAGCGTCTGACTTCAGCTAGGGTCATGATCTCACAGTTCATGAGATTGAGCCCCCACATTGGGCGCTGTGCTGACAGCTCAGAGCCTGGAGCCTGCTTCGGATTCTGTGTCTCCCTCTCTCTCTGCCCTTCCCCAGCTCCCACTCTGTCTCTCTCTCTCTCAAAAATAAACATTAGAAAAAATAAAAGAGCAACATTTTATATGTCCTGAAAAATATATATTTGTCATGTGGAATACAGATAAGCAGAAAGCAGAATAGCAAAAAACAGAAAAACCCACCATGTGGTAAGAACCTACATATCGCTGCTTTCATAACCCACTTTTCTCTCTTAACAATGTACTTTACATATCTTTTCTTATCATTAAATAGTCTTCTAAATAATTTTTAACGGTTCAAGGCATCCCACTGATTATGTATCAGGGTAGTCAATCAGATTGCAACTCTACATTCCCTTCCTATAAAACCTGAAGATGCTCTTTTTTTCTTTCAATGTTTATTCATTTTTGAGAGAGAGAGAGAGAGAGAGAGAGAGAGAGAGAGAGAGAGAGAGCGCCAGCAGGGGAGGGGCAGAGAGAGAGGGCGACACAGGATTCAAAGCAGGCTCCAGGCTCTGAGCTGTCAGCATAGAGCCAGATGTGGGGCTCAAACCCATGAACTGTGAGATCATGACCTGAGCCGAAGTTGGACGCTTAACTGACTGAGCCACCCAGGTGCCCCATAAAACCTGAAGATGCTTTTAAGGAAACTAATATAAGTGAACTTCTCTTATTTATTTATTTTTTTTTTAAATTTTTTTTTCAACGTTTATTTATTTTTGGGACAGAGAGAGACAGAGCATGAACGGGGGAGGGGCAGAGAGAGAGGGAGACACAGAATCGGAAACAGGCTCCAGGCTCTGAGCCATCAGCCCAGAGCCTGACGCGGGGCTCGAACTCACGGACCGCGAGATCGTGACCTGGCTGAAGTCGGACGCTTAACCGACTGTGCCACCCAGGCGCCCCAAGTGAACTTCTCTTATTTGCAACCATGTTATCCATGTCTAAGAAGTATGGGTATAATGCATTTCACCTATCTTTCATTGGTGGACAAGCTGAAATGAACTCCATCCAGCTTAGTATGTGTGCAGTTTTGATTACTTCCTTTTGAGAACTTCCTAGAAGTACACTTCCTTAGTCAAAGTATATATACGTTTTAAGGATACAGAGTCCTAAAATGCCTGGGGGGGGTGCCTATTTAACTGAGCCCTTGCCCAACACATATAGTATTTTCTTTTTAATCTTTGCCAATTTTTTTTTTTGCATACTCTTTTTTTTAAAAATGTTTACTCATTTTGGAGAGAGTGAGTGTGAGCAGGGGAGGGGCAGAGAGTGAGGGGGACAGAGGATCTGAAGCAGACTGGGAGTCTGATGTGGGCTCAAACTCAGCAACTGTAAGATCATGACCTGAGCCAAAGTTGGATGCTCAAGCAACTGAACCACCCAGGCTCCCCAATCTTTGCCAATGTAATAAGCATTTAATATTCCATTTATAATATTACTAATGTGACTGAGTATACATATTATTTGCCATATATATGTATTTTGATATATCTTCATTACTCTTGCCAACTTATAATAGATTTAAAATTATAACCATCACAACCCCCTTTGACATCTTCCTACCAGGTTCCATTTCCTAAGCTATTTATGTACTTGATGTGTGGATCTTATCTCCTCCTATTTCTTTACAGAATCATTCAATGTTTATTTATTTTTGGGACAGAGAGAGACAGAGCATGAACAGGGGAGGGGCAGAGAGAGGGAGACACAGAATTGGAAACAGGCTCCAGGCTCTGAGCCAACAGCCCAGAGCCCGACGCGGGGCTCGAACTCACAGACCGCGAGATCGTGACCTGGCTGAAGCCGGACGCTTAACCGACTGCGCCACCCAGGCGCCCCCTTTACAGAATCATTCAATCAGTCATTCTCTTTGTTGGCAGTATCTTTAACCTCTGACTACTAGTTGTTGTTTTTTTTTTTTTTTCTCTTGTACTAATAAACACCACTATGTCTCCTCTTCTTAAAGAAAAATCCTAAATTTTTTCTTTTCCTTGCCATTCTTCTCTGGCTACTGACCTTTATCTTTTCCTTTACAGCCAAACTTCTTGAAAGAATTGTCTTCACGTGCTGCGTCCGCTTCATCTCTGTCTCTTCAATTCACTACAAAACAAGATTTACATTCAGGTCTTCAAAAGCCTTCTCTGTTGCTAAGATTTTAACAACGATTACATCCTATGCATATTTATGAAAAAGCAGGGTACAAGATGATTTTCCCCAAATAAACTCAACTGTGTAAAAAACATTTGGGCTGAGAAAACAGTGATAGGTAATACCTGACAAATTGAAGTCACTGCTAGGTAGTGAGGAGGACGGGTGCCTTTTTTCTTTTTACTCACCTGAAAACAATTTACTTTGATATTAGAACACATTGCAATGTAATATTGTTATTATCAACTTAAATTTTCTACAAGGAAGAAAAAAACTTAGAGAAGTGACACGAGCCACTGGGCCACACTTACTTTCTTCTCCAGGAGGGCGTGGCCCAGAGCCCCCTCCTCCCCCCCTCCCCCCGGGGGCAGGTGTCCCCGGCGCGGGCACGACTGGATGACCTCCTGAGAGGACAGTCTTGTCTTAGAAAGGCCCTCATGCCCCTCATGCTGATCCCAAATGACCTCTGAGCATCCCGGACTCTACTGCCTAACAGCTTCAAACCGCGGACGACCGCCAATCGCTTCCAGTTGCCCTGGCAACAGCCAGCAACCCTCGCCCCGCCTAACCCGGCGTCTGTGGGTCTTCCCAGAATGCTGCGCGCCTTCTCTCATTCTCTTCTGGTTCGGAGGGCTGACTCCTTCCGGAAGTAGATGCCTGTCAGTCTCCTGTGACTGCTGGCGAAGAGGCGTTTTTCTGCGGAGGGCTGGGGGGCTTGGGGGGCTGGGAGGCTGGGGGGCGGGGTGGGGGGAATGTTTTGTTCTTTCCCAACATTCAAAATGACTGGAGAGCTAAGGAAAGGCTGTAAAGCCATCCCGTTTTTGTGGGCCCTAGATAAATGGATTAAACCTTATTAAAAAGCTGAAAGATGGAACACACTTTAAAATGATATGCAACTTCACGTGTTGCTGTGACATACTTAAATAACTTACAAGTAAAAAGCAACTATTTTTGCTTTAGAAAACGAAGAGAAGCCCCAAAACAAAACAAACCACCCACGTCTCAGCCACAGAGAAATAAACACTGGGGTAGCCTTCCAGACTCCTGTCACAGATACAGTAAATGAAATTTCAAAATGGGATCGCGTTTATGCTGTTTTGTAACTTAACTTTTCTGAATATGTTTAAAAGGACACTACAACAATATGGTTTCATGTATTCCATTGTATCTCTTGGACACTGAAACAGTTTCTGTCCTTTTTGCTCTTGTTTGGTGCTGCAATGGAGAAATGAAAATCCTTGTAGCTAACTCTTTGCTCATGTTCTCATTTCTTTGTGATAATTACTTTTCTCTTTCTTAAATTAGTCCTTTGTGTTTGCACTTCCTTATCTCTCCCACAACACCTTCCCATTCCACTCTGTCTTTATACTGTAAAGGGATGAAGGTACACACACGGCATCCAAAGCCTACTCAGTTCTTTAAAGTTTACTTTTCTGATTGTAAAGGTAATACGTGCTTATTGTGGGACATTAGCAAAATTCAGAATATAATAAAAATATCCCAGTATCTAGGCATCTACTGATCATGTTTTGGTGTAATTTTTTTCTAGTTTTCCTTCTTTGTTGCCTTCAGTGATGAAAAAACTATTTGCTAATTTGGTAGGGGAAAGTTACAGCTTTTAATCTGCATTTTTTTTCCTTATTCATGTAGCTGGATAGGATTTCCCATAGTATTTCACATGCTTACAGGCTATGGTCCATGTCAGGCCCCATCTTCTCTAGACTTTCCTTAGTATTGCAGACTCATTACAATAACTTGTAATGGCGTAGTTTTCTATACGTTTATGTGGTAGCTCCCTAACTAGATTGAAAGTTGGTTGTGTGGTCCTGGATAAATTATTCGATATTGCTGAGCCCACTTTCTTTATCAGCAAAATAGTGATAATAACACTTATTTTGCAGGGTTGTAGTCAAGATTAGAAATAATGAATTTAAGGTGAGCTCAATAAAGTGGCTTAAAAAAACTATTATAGCTTTAGCAATCTGTATTTAGGAGGTGTTCATGTTTTCATATTTCAGATGAATGAATAATCCTAGCAACCCATCCAATTTGTGTGTTTTTCATTTCCGCCCTCTATTAGCCCATTCGTTTTGCCCTTTTATGCTATTTCTTCATGGTTTTCCTTGTAATTACAACATGTATCCTTGACTAAATAAATCTACTACAAATTAGTACTTTTACCACTTCCCAATCAATACAAAGCCAGTAGAACACTGTTTAACCCACGTGACTTTTGCTGTCATTTATTCTACATACATTTCATTTTTATCTTTCTATGATTTTTTTTTTCTTTTTACCTTTTGACCTCCTTCACCTGGTTCTCCCATTCTCTACTCCCACCTCTGGCAACTACCAAGCTGTTCTCTGTATCCTTGAACTTGTGGGCTTTTGTTTTTGTTTTTTTAGTTTGCATATCTGAGAGAAATCATGGTATTTGTCTCTCTGTGTCTGACTTATTTCCCTTGGCATAATGCCCTCACAGTCCATCCATGTTGTTGCAAATGGCAAGATTTTGTTCTTTTTATTTTTTGACTGGACAATATTCTGTTGTGTATTTATACCGCTATTTCTTCGTTCATTCTTCAACAGACACTTAGGTTGCTTCCATATTTTGACTATTGTAAACCATGCTGCAGTGAACATGGGGTGCATATATCATTTCAAGTTAGTGTTTTTGTTTTCTTTGGCTAAATACCCAGAAGTGGAATTGCGGGATCATATATGTTGGTTCTATTTTTAATTTTTTGAGGGTTCTCCAGGCTGTTTTTCACAGCGGCTTCACCAATTTACATTCCCATTAACAGTGCACAAGGGTTCCCAATTTTCCACATATTCATCAACACTTGTTATTTCTTGTCTTTTAGATAATAGACATTCTGAGAGGTGTGAGGTGATATCTCATTGTGGTTTCGATTTGCACTCAATCTAGATATTTATGAAGCACTCATGACACATAAAGTACTCTTTATAATCCTCAAGGTCTCTTGAACACGAATAATTTCAATGTGTTTCTCACATAAACCATATGCTCCTCTTCAACCTCATCAATTCTCTTATTATTGCCTTCTCAGTCTCTGCCATTATGCTTGGTCCATCATAGTAGGTGCTGAAGAAATATGTGAGTTGAACTGGGTAATTTAGTGGAAAAAGAGAAACACAAATTAGTTAAAACCCGACAAGTTGTGATGAAAATGATAACAGATGCAAAGTACTTGGTACGCTGGGAGACCAGGAGAGAATAATTTTGATTAAGATATCTGGGAATACCTTGCAGAGTGGGTAGATTTGATCACGACCTGGATCATAAGGACTGAGGAAAAGGGCTTAATAGATGGAAGTGAATTAAGGCTTGGAGATGGAAGGAAACTGGTTGTGTTATGTTATCAGAAAGTTATTTGGGGTGGCAAGAGAGTGGGGTGGATGAATGGGCCCAGGTAAGACAGAAAAAAAGTAGTTGTGTCCCACATTTTGAGGATTTTGAGATGACCAGTCATTATAATTGCAGCTTTTAAACGTTTCTGAGAAGTACTGCTTTCAATATGGCTTGGGATGTCAGGAGACAGGTGGGCCAGACTGCAATTGGTCTGCTGGTTGGAAAAGGCAAGGGACTGGGACGGTGCCTGAGACCTTCGGAGCTTGAAGGGACTTAGTGGCTAGTACCGAGGAAGGCGTGTCCACAAGGAGGCGGGCTGCATAACCACGCTTACGAGGACGGGCCAACCAAGCCTAGGGGGAGCAGCGAAGCCCACAGCAGGGTCCGAGACGCCTGCAAGGGCGCTTGCCAGGCCCGAGTCTTTCGGCCTGTAGGCGATCCAGAGCCCCGCACCCTCTCGGCCCCCGCTCCTCCCTGGGCATCTAGCCCCGCCCCTTCCCGCCTCTTCCCGCCCCTTCTCGTCCCTCCCGCGCCTCTCGCCCCGCCCCTCGCCTGGTCTCTAGCCCCGCCCCTCCCCGCGCCTCTCGCCCCGCCCAGCGTCCCTTGCTGGGCTCGGAGGCCCAGCAGCCGCAAAGTCCTCAGACACTGTGTGTGGCGGTCACCCTGCCTGGGGCCGGTTCGGCCGGGCACAAGGAGGATCTGGGCGGCCCGGTTGGCGGGAAGGAGGTTGCCTTCCCCGGGTCTCATACCCGGCCGCCCGAGGCAGGAGGAAGCAGCGGCGAAGTCTGCGGGCGGCATGGCTGGAGCTCCGGACGAGAGCGGGCCCGGTTCTGCTGCGGGGGAACAGCTGCAGCAGCAACACGTCGCGTGCCAGGTCTTCCCCGAGCGGCTGGCTCAGGGGAATCCCCAGCAAGGGTTCCTTTCCAGCTTCTTCACCAACAACCAGAAGTGCCAGCTTATGCTCCTGAAGACGCTGCAGACAAGTAGGAACCGTGACCCGGAGGCCGGGGGTCGGCGGGGTGGTGTCTGCGACCCAGAGGGCAGGAGTCTCTGGGTTCGCCCCCAGGTGTGGCATGAGCAGGGTTCAGGCACCTCTGCGCAGAGTCCGGACAGATTCGGCCTCGTGGGGGCGGGGTGGTGGTGGTGGGGTTTGGGCCTCAGTTTCCTTATCAGAGGTGGTGTTGGGGCCTTTTAGCCCTACTCTTGCTTGTGGATTGAGGGAGGAGTCGGATAGGAGTTTGCCCTTTTCAGTCACACTCACGGGTCTGATAGATCCTCTGATTTCTCATGTAAGTTATGCAGCGGTATGGGGACTTCAGCGTGTGGGCGAAGCAGAGTTTTAAAGAGACTCGTTAATTAAGGCATTACTGCCGGCAGCGCAAAAACAGTTTTGCAAACTACCTTCGTTGGAAGGGGTTCTTAACCTTCATGCATGGATGGGCTTCCCAGCGTAGAAACCTCTGAAATGGACTACGAAATCGTGTGCATGCATCTGAGTGCATTTTTCTGGGGAGAGAGTTCTAACTTCATCATATTCTGGAAGAGGCCACGGACCCCCAAAGAGTCAAGAATCACTGCTGTGGGTTAAATAGGGACACAACTACCTACTGACCAATTTCTCCAGCCCCAGGGACATTACACTAGAGATTTCTTAACTCCTTTACATTGACATGGACTTCCTAAGTTTACTTCAGATACATTTAGAAAATCGAAGTCTTAAACCTACTTGTCCGAAAGCAAGGTTACTATTTCATAGCTGGCCAATCACAGTTCAAAAGCCAACCACCTAGAGATTTTCCAGCCTTCTTGAGTTTATCCGCATGTTAGGGAATCCAGGGAGGGGGGAGGGGAAAGGGGCTAATGGGAATGATGAGGTTGTATTCACTTGGAAATATGTATCCAATGCCTCCTAAGTTCTGGTGTGGGGAAATACAAAGATGAGTAAGGGTCTGGACGGTGCATTTTAGAGGTTGAAAGTGGAACGCAGTGGAAAGAGCCGGTCTGCAGAGTTGGATATAGGTTCAGATCTGGTCCCTCTCCTTATCAGGTGTGGAAGACTGACTTAACTCTCTGATCTCCTTTATCCTTATCTGCACACATAAAAAGGGAAGGGTAGGGATAAAAATACCTCTTTTAGGGTTGTTGTGAGGAATGGATTTTATGAAGGTAGATTGCGACCATATCAGGAGCTGAGTAATGGCTAACTGTGCTTACAGTGGAAGAGACAAACAGTGGAGGAGATGTAGAGAAAGGATGTGAGGAGGGTGGCGAGCTGAGCATGAACCCCAGTAGGAATTAGCAAATCTCAATTAGCAAGAACCCCTGGAGGGATGCTGGGAGAAGTGTCAGTGGCATTAAAGCATCAACTTACAGCTTTACAATCCTAAACCTGGGACCCGGCCTCAAGGGAGATCTTTGTTCTCTCTCTCTCTCTCTCTCTCTCTCTCTCTCTCTTTTAAATTTAAATCCAAGTTAGTTAACATATAGTGTAATGATGATTTCAGGAGTAGAATTTAGTGATTCATCACTTACATCTAACACCCAGTGCTCTTTTTTTTTTTTTTTTTTTCAAAGCAAATCCATTCTAAATACTGCAGGTCCTGTCTGAACCACTGTGCTCCCTGCAATAATAATAATAATAATAATAATAATAATAAACTATTATTATTTTAGTAAGAGTACTATAGACTTTGGAACCCACTTCAATTTTGTAAAACTCTCTTAGTTGCTTGAATAATAAAACATTTAATATGGTTCTTGATGCCTGATATACACTAAAAACACTTATTACTAATAATTGTTTTACTGTTCATACTCTTAAGAGGGGGCAGTTAAAGTAGTAAGCTATATCTGTCTTTTTCATCTCCCTACTTTTCTTTTACTCACTTGTTTTTCCTTTCAGCACTTAAAAAAAAAACACCTTGGTTTCGTTTTCTAATTTTGCCTATGTCATATGGTATGCTGTGCATTTGTGTGTTGAGATAAGACCCCTATGTGGAAAGTTGATATTAGAGGCATTTGGGTTTGTTTTACTTTCCCATAATTATTACAGGCTAATAGATGCTTAGAAGTGGAAGGTCCTGGGGCCCCTGGGTGGCTCAGTTGGTTGAGCATCTGACTGCAGCCCAGGTCATGATCTCGTGGTCCGTGTGTTCAAACCCCACGTTGGGCTCTGTGCTGACAGCTCAGAGCCTGGAGCCTGTTTCAGATTCTGTGTCTCCCTCTCTCTCTCTGTCCCTCCCCCACTTAAACGCTGTGTCTCTCTCTGTCTCTCAAAAGAAGGAAAAATGTTAAAAAAAAAATTAAAAGAAAAGCAGTGGAAGGTCCCACAGGAGTTATCTAGGCCTTCGCACACTACACTGGAAAACCACTGTGCCATCACTGACTAGAGAGTTTATACACCTCTGCTGGAACAGGTTACCAGTTCTTCGAGGCTCCTTGTGGCTACATGTATATTGTAGTCACAGCTTTAATTGTTGGGAAATCCTTTCTCATACTGTAACTTCTACTCTTTGGTCCTTGTTCTGCTCTCTGAACAAATATTATCTGCATCTATTCCCACACGGCAGCCCTTCAGATACTTGAGGCCATTGTGGTCCGAGTTAAGATTTTTATTCTCCCTTCCACCTCCACACCCACAACTCCTTTCTTGCTTCTTACTGAGCATAGTCCTGTACTGTTCTAGTTGCCTTCCCCCGGGGAAGAGCTGAAGTTGGCAGGTCCTGTTTAGAGTGTGGTACTTAGAATGGGACACTGTTACCCTGCGGTCTGATCAGGAAAGACGCCAACGAGCCACTTACTCCCTTCCTCTCATCTGTTTGCTGTGCCGCAGTTAATTTCTATGGAGAGGCCCCCAATTCCCTCATTCTTTTGGTATATGCTTTAATACAATGTTTTCGATCATGTAACTAAACATGGGCTTTACAAGCATGTTTGATATCATTTGAGATGTTTAGTAGTATCCATCTTGGTATTTGTGTCACAGTTTTATTTCATTAAGGACTTATTTTTATGTTAATTTAAGCTTGTCTTTTCATATCCATCTTTTACCAGTTTTAAGATAGTATTACTTCATTAAGATTTGTGGCTTACTTTTTTTTTTTTTTAATGTTTTTTACTTATTTTTGAGAGACAGCAAGACAATGTGAGCAGGGGAGGGACAGAGAGAGGAAGACTCGGAATCCGAAGCAGGCTCTGGGCTCCGAGCTGTCAGCATAGAGCCTGACACGGGACTCGAACCCACAAACCATGAGATCATGACCTGAGCCAAAGTCAGATGCTTAACCGACTGAGCCACCCAGGCGGCCCATGACTTACTCTTTCATAATATCCTATACTGCTTTTTGGAGAATTTAATTGGTGCTCTTTTTTCCTGATTAGCATACCTAATTGAATCAAATATCTTTCTAGATCCCTACGTCAAACTTCTACTTGATGCCATGAAGCACTCAGGTTGGTAAGTAAATCTATTTAAAGTGGTCGTCTGTATTCCGGCTGCTAAAAACAAACAAACAAACAAAAAACACCCCAATCTGCAACTTCTGACAGTTTTTCACTTCTGGCCACAAAGCCTTTTCCATATGGTAGGTGTTGGTGATTCTGCATTCTTTCCAGACAGGTCTGGCTCTCTTCAGACATCTTCCGCCCTAACTCTAAATCTCTGGCTCTACCGTTCACCTCCGGTATTTAGTAAAGACCACACTTAAAGTCTTGTAAGTAATTACCAAACCTGGCTTTCCTGCTCTACCAGCCTCAGCATCGTCCTTCATGGAGAAGAAATCTCGGCTTGTTATGTAGGAGCCTTCCGGGTGTTGTTGAACCTTGAGGAAATTAGAGAAAGTGACATCTGAGGTCCACTTCTTCACAGTCTGGCCCAGGGATAGCAACTCCAGCATACTTCCAATGTGGCCTTAATCAGTTGACCAGATGCTTGATGGAACCTCGTCATGGGAGGTGAACTAGGATAGATTTTGCAGGGATGATTTCCTTATTCTACAGATGAGACAACTGAGTCTTGAAGGTGTTAGTTTTGAAAAAAAATTTTTTTTTTCAACGTTTATTTATTTTTGGGACAGAGAGAGACAGAGCATGAATGGGGGAGGGGCAGAGAGAGAGGGAGACACAGAATCGGAAACAGGCTCCAGGCTCTGAGCCATCAGCCCAGAGCCTGACGCGGGGCTCGAACTCACGGACCGCGAGATCGTGACCTGGCTGAAGTCAGACGCCCAACCGACTGCGCCACCCAGGCGCCCCAAAGGTGTTAGTTTTGAAAGGGCTTGATGATATGGGGCTCCCGACTCCTTGCCCAGGGCTGTTTCCCTCGCACCACTTGCACACTGCTTTTGCACATTGTTTCTTTAATCCATTCTTGCCTTTTAGTGCTGTTAACAAAGAAAGACACTTTTCTTGTGAAGACTGTGATGGAAATGTCAGTGGAGGTTTTGATGCTTCAACATCTCAGGTAGGTATTTTTGCCAAGTTGTTCTCTTTCCTGATGTTTGCTAAGCACCTTCCACATGCTGGGCGTTCTGTTTGGTAGCCTTTGTGTACGATTCAAAAAATGAATCTTATGGTTCTTACTCTTAAGGAGCTTATGCTTTCCTAAGGGAGATGAGCCACAAACACAGAATGATAAAAATTTGAGGGAGGTTAAACTATTTTACGTGGGTGTAGTTACCACAATGGGACTGTGATATGAATGAAAAATACCAACAGATTCAGCTAGAGCATATAAAGCTTCTTCAGGGACAAAGAAGACAAAGACTGTTGCCCACGGAAGGGGTATCGTGAGCAAAGGTGGTGTATTGGGAAAGGACAAAGTATATTTAGGGAATGGCATGTTGTCTAGTGTAGCAACTGTCTCCTTTGCACAGGTTGCTCTGTCTGGCAGGCTCCCTTCCCCACCCTCAAATTTAACTCCTAGTCATCCCTGAGATCCTCATTTAAACATTCCTTCTGCAGAGAAGCCTTTCCCAATCCTCCAGACCAAGTCAGGCATTCTCATTGTATGCATTCATGACATCTTGGATTTTTCTTCATGACACCTGTCATTGCACGTATTTAAACATTTTGGCAACTGTTTGATTAATTTCTAGGGCAAGACTGTGTGGGGAATATGGGGAAATAGGGTTGGAAAGAAAGGTAAGCTATATGGTGGGAGGCTTTGAATGCTTAGAGAGTTTCACCTGTACCTGGTGAGAAGTGATATACCTTTGAACATTTTTGATTAGGGGAATAAGGTTTCTCATTTGGAAAATATGGCTAATGATTGTATCTGTCTCATAGAACAGTTATTAGAATTAAGTGCGATACCTCATGTAAGGTGCTTAGCATAGTAAGCGCAGTAAGCGTTCAATAAATATTATTAGTTTTAAGTAATTGGAGAGTTTTGACAGTATCTTGGAGTTGGTAGAAGAATTATATTACCCTCATGTGATGAGGGTAGATGAAGGTTTTATAAGTAACACCTCCCATCTTGAACATATCACCCTGTTTAACAATACTTACTTGTTTTCTCCTGGGGAATTTTATATATATTTTGGTTATTTATAGCTGTTTCACAGTAATCATGAGAAAAAAAAAAACAAAACAGCATAGGAGTGAGAGGTCTGGGTCTTGGAGTCTGGTAGAATTGAGTTCAAATCCAGTTCCCCTGCTTATTGGCTGTGGGCTTGGGCAAGCTGTTTGCCTTATGCTCAGTTTCCTCATTTGTAAACTGATAGTAACAATCCCTAATAGCTCTCAAAGTGGGTCTTGGTAAATTCATCCCGGGGGGGGGGGGGGGGGGGGGGGGGTAAATAGAGTGGACATTTTGAACTTGTGTCTTACTTCTCAGTAGTGTTGAGCATAGTTGGGCACTCCTTTTATTTTTTTTTAAATTATAATTTGTATTGTGAAGTGTCTCATTCACACAGAAGAGCAAGAAACCTATAGGTATGCTTTTGGTCACAGTAATAAAATGAGCACCCGTGTAACTGCCACCAGATTTGAGAAATAGCACATTGCCAGGATTTCAGAAGATTGTGTGCCCCTCTTGGATCACATTTCGTCTCCCTTTCTTACTCTGACTTTTGTGATAATCATTCCCTGCTGTTCTGAATAGTTTTACCATCTCTGTGTACAAACAATGTGTTATTTAGTTGCCTGGCTTTTAAGTTTTATACAGGGAATATTTTGAGTTCTGTGTGATACTTTGTAGTTTTATGAAATCACGCAGTAGTTAGTTTCCCGGAACAGTTCTTTTGTTGAGCGTCCTGAGATTCTTCCATGTTGTTGTACACACCTCTGGTTTGTGTAGTTTGGCTGTTGTATAGTGTTCCTCTGTATGTCCATACTGCAGTTTACCGTATTTATTGTTTCCAACTTTGTTATTAAGAACAATACTGCTGTGAATATTTTTCACATCTTCTCCTGGTGCACCTGTGCAAAAGTCACTCCTGTGTCTATGCCTAGGAACAGAATTACTGGGTCATATAATATGCATACACTTGGCTTCAGCAGGTAATGTCAGACACTTTCTTCCCCTGGTTTCCAGTATATGACCCTCTTTGCTAGCTGTTTGCTAGCTCCGTCCACCAGCTGTTACACGTGGAAGTCTCTCAATCCTCGGTGTTAGATCCCCTTCTTTTCTTCCTCTGTACTCTGCCAAGGGGATCTCATTTCTTTTCCTAGGCCAGAGCTCTCTTTTGAACTTTACATCTGTATATCCAGATGCCCACTTAGTACCCACACTTGGATGTCTTAAAGGCACCCGAGACCTCACAAATTTGTTCAAGTCCAAACTGATGATTTATACCATCCCCTATCCCCACCCAACCTGGTGTTGTAGTTTTGCATATCTCAGTGAATGGTACCACCATCTATCCTGTTACCCAAGCTAGAAATGTAGAGATCATCCTTGTACCTCTGATTCCCTTCCCATATTCTATCACTAACTTTTGTCCAATTTGCCTCCTAAATATTTTATTTTTTTTGGTGGGGGGGGTCTTACTGTCCCTGCTCGGGTACCATTATCTCTTGCCTACAATACCTCATTAGCCTTCAACCAGTCTCTCGGCACCCAGTTTGGTCATCCGCTTATTTTTACAACTGGAGTCAAAGGATAAAAACAAACAAAAGCACCTCCCTGTCTCACTACTCCCTTTCAGTGACTTCCCACTGTTCTCAGGATACAGAGTGATTTGGCTCTAGCGGACCTCACCAGCCTTATCTCATGCCTGTCACCTGCAGCTCTGTGCTTCAGCAATACGGGCCTGCTTCCAGCCTCTCGTTCTGTTCCTTAAGTGCTCCTCTCCTTTGCACAGGTTGCTCCGTCTGGCAGGCTCCCTTCCCCACCCTCAAGTTTAACTCCTAGTCATCCCTGAGATCCTCATTAAAACATTCCTTCTGCAGAGAAGCCTTTCCCAATCCTCCAGACCAAGTCAGGCATTCTCATTGTATGCATTCATGACATCTTGGATTTTTCTTCATGACACCTGTCATTGCACGTATTTAACATTTTGGCAACTGTCTGATTAATTTCTAGGGCCATTAGTATATATTATAAATTTTAGTTATAAATTATAAGTAGTAGATCTCAATAAATATTAGTTGAAGGATGAATGTTGGATGAATGTATATATCATTCATGTTGGATGAATGGCACATATCTCAGCGTCTGGAACATAGTAAGTACACAATAAATGGTAACTATTATTACTAGGATCCCTCATGTCTTTATTATTCTTATAGGGTCCTGCTCAGTGTGCTGTTGGCTTTTTGCACTTCTTTCTGAAGGTCTTTCTGAGGATTTTTCCTGGCAATTCTAGTAGAATGAGACAGTGGTGGTCATTCATTGTTGATTCATTGCTCATTCAGAAACTTGATAAGAAGCAGTTTACATATATTCTCATTTAATTCTCACAATTCTCTGAGGTAGGTACTCTCATGATCTCCTTTTTATAGTTGAGGAAACTGAGGCACAGAGACAGAGGTTAAGAAAAGTGCCCAAGGTCACCGCGTTAGTAAGGAGTGGGGCTGGAGTTTGAACCTGTCTGCTGCATTCCAAAGCCCGCTCCTAATATGGTGCTGTGGAGTCCACCAGCTCACCGAGGATGGCATTTAAGTGCTGCTGTAGTTGAGAGAGAAGAGGGAGAAGTTGGTCACTGGGAAGGCTTAATGGAACGGGTACATTAGAGCCAGACCGTGATCAGTAGGTAGGTGTAGGGTTGAGGGAGTAGGGTGGGTGAAGGCTCTGCCCAGCTGGTGAGAAGATGGGATTTACAAAAAGAGAGTGGATATTATCAATATGGAACTTCCCTTATTTTGTCGCCTCCTAGATTGTTTTATGCCAGAACAACATCGGTAATCAGGCCCATATGAACAGAGTGGTCACCCATGAGCTCATTCATGCGTTTGATCACTGTCGTGCTCACGTCCACTGGTTCACCGATGTCAGACATTTGGCCTGCTCGGAGGTGAGTCTTATCGTAAAAGATCTTCTTCCCCCTGGAGCACTCTGAGTTTGGACATTGGATTGAAGCATAATTTACTTAAACATATTCCTTTTCTTACTGTCGTGGCTCCATGCCATTCTTAGGTTTCCGTTGTTAACGACTGAACACAATTTTGAGACACGAGACATTTTAAGCATCCTTTTAGAATTGTCTGAATTATAACCTTTAAATTCTAATACTAGTGGTGACTTGATAATTCTAAACTATTTTTCCTTCTGTGGATTCTTACTTTGTTCACCACAGTCCATTGAGGTAGACGCTACCATCCCCATTTTATATATGTCGAAAGCGAGGCATTTTTTAGATCCATGGGTTCGGAAGTGGCAGAGGCAGAATTACAAGCCGAGTTCTTAACTGGTTTGTTGTGCTCCCTCCTCGAGGTAGAGCTCTTTGCTTGCCTGAGAGTAAAACATTTAGTCTCAAAAATACAACGTAAGAAGTTTTTTTTTAGTATTAAGCACATTGGATTGTTCTCAGAAGCGCGATATATTTATGCTCTTAGACGTATGTATTTAATACTTGCATTTCATTAATTGAAGAGTGCAATATGCTGAGAAGTTAAAAAAACGAATATACATTTCAAGCTGATGCTTTATAACTCAGATTATTTTCTCTCTCCCTTGAAATGAATAAGCAGCCCCATTGCCTCTAATTACAACTCATATTATTTGGAGAGTACACTGAAACCTGAGTTTTTAAGTAAGTGTCTCTCTTGGGTGTTATGAGAATGAATGCCTGTGAGCCAGTTCAAGTGTGTTAGGTGCCTCGAACTCCTCAGAGGAACGAGGCCATGGTATTGTAGAAGTAACAAGAAGTGGGCCATTTCTGGCTGCAGTGCTTTGGCAAAAATGTGGCCAGGTTGGCTGTAGCATCTATGTCGGTAGTTAGAAGGCTGTTTCATCTATTGAAGCTGCATTTTACCTTAAAAATATAGTAAATTAGAAAGTATGCCCTAACTTCAGGCTGTCATGCTCACAGCATGACAGGTGTAGAATGTTCTTGATTCTTTGAAAAATTAAGAACTTAAGTTTCAAGAACTTAACTTTTCGTAGGACAGTTGATGCCCTGGAGGAAGGCATGAATTTACACAGGCTTTAGGGAGGTTCCAAGAGAGTTGCGGTGTTTTGGGCTAGTGGTAGGAGGTTCATATTCTCGAAGAGTCTTAGATGCTGATGTATTCAATTTTAAGCTCACATTGAAATTCACTTTGTAGATCTTTGAAAGCATGCTTTCTTGAAGTCCTTTTGGTAATATATAGAAATATATCTTGTAGAAAGCGTGGACTTTAACTCTGACGTCCAACTTTCTGACTTTTGGTTCCAAAAGAAATTAGTTCTTTCAATAAGGTTATTGTATAAAGTTTTGAAAATTCCCTTAGCTAAATGATTGACCTCCTCCCGCCCCCCGCCAGCCCATTTATTCTGCATTGTCTAGCATAGCTCATAGATATCTGCTCTTTAGAAGTCTATTCTCAGAAAAACATGCTAATGTTAGATTCTCTTACAATTTTTATAGAGCATGAGCACTTATTTTCCTTTTGTTCACCTGTCTTTGTGATAGGTTCGAGCTGCTAACCTTAGTGGAGACTGCTCACTTGTGAATGAAATATTCAGGTTGCATTTTGGATTAAAACAACACCATCAGGTAAAACTAACATGAAATCGCTTACCCTCCAGAGTGCTATGAATGGAAATGATGAATAAAGAAATGAGAAGCACATTTAGCATTTGAAATTTGAAAGAACTACTTATATGGAAAGAATACAAAATACATACTGTGTGAGGCAAACAGATGGAATTTAGTTCTACTTTTTATTTTATTATTATTATTATTTTTTTGTTTAAAAATTTTTTTAAGTGTTTATTTTTGAGAGAGAGAGACAGAGAGACAGAGAGAGACAGAGTGCAAGAGGGGGAGGGGCAGAGAGGGAGGGAGGACACATAATCTGAAGTGAACTCCAGGCTCTGAGCCATCAGCACAGAACCCGATGCAGGGCTCAAACCCATGAATTGGGAGATCGTGACCGGAGCCGAAGCTGGATGCTTAACCGACTGAGCCATCCAGGCGCCCCTAGTTCTACTTTTTAATTATGGGTGAGCTGTGTGACTAAGTGAGAGGTTTTAATAGTGAAAAGAACTACAGTCTTGTTCTTGGGGTACTTTTGGAAGGGGGGGAGATAAAGAACGGACGTGAAATCACAGCCTGTCTTACTTCTATCCAAGCAGTACTGGACTTAAATTTTGAAATGACCATAGTATTCTTGAGTAAAAAAGTAATACCTTTTGACCGAGACTGCCCTGCCGCACAGATTACGGCTGGTAGCGCCCCTTTCCAGGCCCGACGATGTGATAGCAGAGCTTTGAACTGGCACAGACTTGATTATGATAAGTCTCTCTTTTTCCCTTGGGTAGCAGCAGCAGAAAATGAATAGAACTAGCAACAGGATGGAAAATATATGGAGGTAGCAGGACCCTGCTACCCTCCGTGAGAGAGAGAGAGCGAGAGAGAGCATGTGTGTGTGTGTGCAGGAGTGAGCAGGGGAGGGGCAGATCGAGAGGGAGAAGAGAATCCCAAGTAGGTTCTGTGCTGTCAGTGAAGAGTCCAGCATGGGGCTCGATCTTACTGTGACACCATGACCTGAGCTGAAATCAAGAGTCAGACACTTAACCGACTGAGCCACCCAGGCGCCCCTGAAATTGTAGTTTTAATAGAAATATATCATATTTTGAGAAGAATTAAACCTGACCTGTGGTCTATACATGAGTCTTCCAAAACTGTAGCTCCAGGAGATAAGTTTTTACCGTCCTTTTTCTTCCTGGAAGGGAGAAATTTCCTCTTTCTGGCAATTGTTGTCATAGCTCCAGGTGGTTCTTCCTTTCTTTCTTCTTCCTTTCTGCCTGGAGTGTGTTTTTTTTATTTAAAAAAAAATTTTTTTTTTTTTTTAACGTTTATTTATTTTTGGGACAGAGAGAGACAGAGCATGAACGGGGGAGGGGCAGAGAGAGAGGGAGACACAGAATCAGAAGCAGGCTCCAGGCTCTGAGCCATCAGCCCAGAGCCTGACGCGGGGCTCGAACTCACGAACCGTGAGATCGTGACCTGAGCTGAAGTCGGACGCCCAACCGACTGAGCCACCCAGGCGCCCCTGGAGTGTATTTTTAAGATCGTTGGTTAGTGTAATTTAGGTCAAAAGCACTGATTTATATTTTCATACTAGTGAGCATCTCTGGCTCAGGCATGCTAACCAGGGTGAAATAAAATAGGGAACACACATAGAAAATGAATGATTGACAGGATGCACAGCCATAAGAACCAGTATTTGGTTTTTTTTCATGAAAAGGTTAAATGCTATTCTTTTGAGCTTTAGTTTGGGCCTAGTGGAGAAATAAATTGATTTAAAAGTCTCCAAGAATTGGAATGGCAGGACCTAACATATTTAGGATACTGAGAAATTCTAGCCTATTACTGTGTAACATTAGATAAATTATTTTCTTAGGTACCCATTGCAAAGAACGCTCAGGAAAAAAAAAAAGTTGTTTGATTTTTTTTTCCCCCTGAAAAATTAAGACGCCTTTAAATTTTGTGTGTGCATGTGTGGTTTCCTCTTGCCTCCATGGGAGAGCGCCCCTCTCGAAGGAAGAGTTATCTAGTATGGGCCATCTGAAAAGTAGAGGAGAGAGACATAGAAGTAAAGTATGTTTTAAATCTATTTAAATTTTATTAAAAATCCAACCAGAACCTTATTTATAGAGTTTTGTTTTGTTTTGATATTTGCAAATTGGGACTGACTGTTTGTTGGACTGCCTGAAACTTCAGAGAATGACGTCTGGTTATATTACTGGAAATGATGGAAAAAATGGAGGAGGTGTTACTTATACCTAAATAATTTTAGACTGAGTTTAACATATTCCATAATTTAAGAATTATGTTTCTACTTTCTTTTTTAATATTGTATTTTATTTTATTATTTTAGAGAGAGAGTGAGAGTGCAAGCAAGGGTGAGGGGCAGAGGGAGAGAGAGAGAGAGAGAATCTTAATCAGCCTCCACTCTTAGCACGGAGCCCAATGCAGGACTCGATCCCACAGCCCTGGGATCATGACCTGAGCTGAAATAAAGAGTTGGACATTCAACAGACTGAGGCACCCAAGCACTCCAATGTTTCTTCTTGAGGATGACATAAATTTGTAAAATAATATGAAAGGGAATTAATTCTGATGTAGTTAGACATTATATAAAATATTATTTTATGATTAAATTTTCATATAAAATTAAAGCCACATACTTTTCTTTCTCCTTAGACTTGTGTGCGAGACAGAGCCATTCTTTCTATCCTGGCTGTTAGGAATATCAGCAAAGAAGTAGCTCAAAAGGCTGTTGATGAAGTTTTTGAGTCTTGTTTCAATGACCATGAACCTTTTGGAAGGATCCCACATAACAAGACTTATGCAAGATATGCTCATAGAGACTTTCAAAACCGTGATCGGTATTACTCAAATATATGAAGACAATGACATTTTATGTTATGGAGCTTCTGTGATCATGAAGAAAATATTGTTCTCAAGTGGACAAATATATGAAATGTAAATGATCAATTAAATACATTTAAAACACAGAAGATGCTGATTCTAGCGTATGTTCAGAAAAAGTGGCTATGGTAAAAGTGAAACTGCCTTAAACTCCAAGGCAAAAATTGTAACTTTACAGTTAGCCATTTGGTAAATAAGGCAAATAAATTACATTCTTGTATTTTCTATGTTGTACTTGCGTTTTTTTATTATTCGCATTTTTTAAAAAATTGTGATTTGTTTTTATTACATGTGGTTATTTTAAAATTTGATTATGGGGACACCTGGGTAGCTCAGTTGGTTAAGCAACTGACTTTGGCTCAGGTCATGATCTCATGGTTCATGAGTTTGAGCCCCGCATCAGACTCTCTGCTGTCAGTGCAGAGCCTATATTTGGATCCTCTGTCCTCCTCTCTCTGCCCCTCCACTGCTCATGCTGTCTCTCTCTCAAAAATAAATAAACATTAAAAAAATAAAATTTGATTATGAAACCTGTGAAGTGTGCTCTTGTATGAAGTTGATAGGTGACTACTGTTGGTATTTACATTAAATGTAAAGAAAAATATACTGATTTCATTACAGGACATTTACTGAGATATTAGCATGATCAAAGTATGTAAGGAATGAAAGTTGGGACTGATTTCATTCAATGATCAATGCTTCCCTTCTCCCTGTTCGTTCAACATGTATGTTGGGACCCTATGTCTTAATTTTCTGGGGACAGCCCTGACTACACTCTTCTTTTGTAAAGGCAATGCATTAAATTTATAATTTAATTGAATTTAATTTTTATGTATTTATAAAATTTTTCATATAATCATTCTCAAATGTTTTGTCAGTTCCTATGTTTTTTATTATTTTTGTTTTTTAATTAAAAAATTTTTAAAGTTTATTTTGAGAGGGAGAAATCAGGAGCAGGGGTGGGGCAGAGAGAGTGGGGAGAGGGAATCCCAAGCAGGCTCTGCTCTGTGTCAGCACGGAGCCTGATGTGGGGCTGAAACCCACAAACTGTGAGATCATGACCTGAGCCGAAATCAAGACGCTTAAATGACTGAACCACCCAGGCGCCCCTTTATGTCTGAGTTGTAGATTCAGAAAACTGGTCATCTTATCTATTGGAGCTGCATCTTCCACTTGTCCCTGGCAAACGTCTCTTGGCCTGTGTCCAGGCTGAAAGAGTGGTGCCTGTGTGTAGATGTGGCTAATCAAGGATTTAAAGACAATGAAGTTAGCATTACTTCTTTAGAGTTAAAATTTAATTAAAGTTATAAAGTGATACTCAAGCTTAAGAACTTATTAAACATTAGAACAAGGTTTGAGGATTCTGGGAAGATAACAGAGTAGGAAACAACAGAAATCTGTCTTCCCACCTAGACAAAGTTGCACTGGCAGAATCTTATATAAATATTTTGGATCTCAAATCCAAAGGCTCCTAACTTTCAAGAAAAGGCTTTGGTGGTAAATTGCAGTTAATTTCGATAAATTTAAGCTCTTAGCCTAGTAGTAGCTACCCATTTCCCACCATTCTATATATGCTCCCATCAGACAGCTATGTATGTGTTCCTGGAGTAGCTTGTACACAGATTGTGGAGTTAGGGTGGGCAAAAAGCACCCTGTCTTCTGTATATTTGGGACCTGCTCTGATCGCTGCTTCTGAACACAGAGGTTCAAAGAGGTGGTGGCATTGTTGCATCCCCTCCCATTTTTGCCAATGCCAACGGCTTCCCATTTGGCTGAAGTGACTTCTAGCGTCATTAAAGGGGCTGGTGCCTTTCTTTTTTGCCCCTCACTTTCCCCGTTTGGGAACCAGACAGTGAAACTAAGACCATTCAAAAATAATGTCATATACAGGGGGAATTAGAAAGTCACCAGGCATGCCCAGGAAATGGTGCTGGCTCAGAAAAACCCAAGAAGACCCAAGTTTACACCTCAGGCTGATCCTTGGCACAGAGACAGCCTACAATTAAGAGCAAAACCAAAAACTGGGACTCAAAACAATAGCTAACTCTGGGGAAGGAGGAGAATGTGATTTTCAGAGCTACCACATTATTAGAGGCAAATGTCCAGTTTTCAAACCCTCCAAATCACAAGGCATACAAGTGATACATAAGGTATACATAGGAAAGTGTGGCCCATTCAAAGGGAAATATAAATGAATAAAGTTTCTACTTTCCCTGAAAAACACCTGATGGTGGATTTACTAGACAAAGATTTGATTAAAAAAAAAATTTTTTTTAACGTTTATTTTTGAGACAGAGAGAGACAGAGCATGAACGGGGGAGGGTCAGAGAGAGGGAGACACAGAATCTGAAACAGGCTCCAGGCTCTGAGCTGTCAGCACAGAGCCCGACCGTGAGATCGTGACCTGAGCCGAAGTCGTTCGCTCAACCGACTGAGCCACCCAGGCGCCCCTCACTAGACAAAGATTTTATTTATTTTTATTTTTTATTTTTATTTTTTTCAATATATGAAGTTTATTGTCAAATTGGTTTCCATACAACACCCAGTGCTCATCCCAAAAGGTGCCCTCCTCAATACCCATCACCCACCCTCCCCTCCCTCCTACCCCCCATCAACCCTCAGTTTGTTCTCAGTTTAAGAGTCTCTTATGCTTTGGCTCTCTCCCACTCTAACCTCTTTTTTTTTTTTTTTCCCCTTCCCCTCCCCCATGGGTTTCTGTTAAGTTTCTCAGGATCCACATAAGAGTGAAACCATATGGTATCTGTCTTTCTCTGTATGGCTTATTTCACTTAGCATCACACTCTCCAGTTCCATCCATGTTGCTACAAAGGGCCATATTTCATTCTTTCTCATTGCCACGTAGTACTCCATTGTGTATATAAAACACAATTTCTTTATCCATTCATCAGTTGATGGACATTTAGGTTCTTTCCATAATTTGGCTATTAGACAAAGATTTTAAAACAACTGTCTTAAAGATGCTCAGAGACCTAAAGACAAATGTGCAGAAAATCAAGAAATGATATATGAACAAAATGGAAATATCAATAAAAAGAGAGAAAACTTGAAACCAAAGAGACCTGGAAAGTATGATAACAAATGACAAAAATCCACTCGAGGGGTTCAGAGGCAGATTTGAGCAGGCAGAAGAAAGAATTAGGAAACTTGAAGAAAATGAAAATTATTGAGTCTAAGGAACAGAAAGAAAAGAGATTGCAGAAAATGGAACAGAGCCTAAGGGACCTGAGGGATGCCATCAAGTTGGCCAACATATGCATTGTGGGAGTCCCAAAAGGAGAAGAGAGAGAAGGGGGCAGAGAGAATATTTGAAGAAATAATGGTTTGTAACTCCACATTTTCTTTTTTATAGAATTTTAGAGACCAATACATTAAAAAATTAGTAGTTTATGTTTTGGGGCATACAATGTGTAAATATGTAATTCTGGGGGCACCTGGCTGGTTCAGTTGGTTAGGCGTCCGACTTTGGCTTGGGTCATGATCTTGCGGTTTGTGGGTTTGACCTCCATGTTGGGCTTTGTGCTGACAGCTAGGAGCCTGGAACCTGCTTTGGATTCTGTGTCTCCCTCTCTCTCTTGACCCCTTCTCCATTTATGCTCTGTCTTTCTAAAAAAAAAACCCCAAAAACCACACATTAAAAAATATGTAATTCTGTGACAGCAACAAATGAAAGGGATAAAGACAGAGTTTTTTTATTTTTTTATTTTAAAGTTTATTTATTTTGAGAGAGAGAGTATGACAGAGCACATGAGTGGGGGAGGGACAGAGAAAGAGAGAATCCCAAGCAGGCTTCACACTGTTAGTGAAGAGTCTGATGTGGGGCTTGATCCTATGAACAATGAGATCATGACCTGAGCCAAAAATCTAGATTTGGCCGCTTAACTGACTGAGCCATCCAGGTGCTTCAGACAAAATAGACTTTAAATCAAAAAAGTGTACAAGAGACATAGAAGGATATTGTATATTAATACAAGTTTCAATAGAGCAAGAAGATACAACATTTACACACCTAATAACAGCCCATCAAAATATGTGAAGTGAAAGGGACAAAATTGAATGGAGAAATAGACAGTTCTACAATAATAACTAGGAAAGTTGATTACCCCACTTTCAATAATGGATAGAACAATCAGACCAAAGATAAACAAGTAAATAGATCTCTTGAACAACAAAATAAACCAGCTGGATCTAACAGATATATACAGAACACCCTAACCAACAACAGCATACATATTCTTCTCAAGTGCACATGGGACATTTTCCAAGATAGACTATATGTTAAGCCACAAACTAATATATCAATATATTTAAAAAGATATCATACAAAGTATCTTCTTTGACCACAAAGGGATGAAAGTTAGTAATCAATAACAAGGACAATTGAAAATTTACAAGTTTGTGGAAATTAAAGAACACACACAATCGATCAAAGAAATCCCAGGGAAATTAGAAAATATCTAAGACGAAAACAAAACCACAAGGTACCAAAAATTATAGGATATGGCAAAAGCAGTGCTAAAGGGAAAATTTATAGCTATAAATGCTTATGTTAAAAAACAAGAAACCGGGGTGCCTGGGTGGCTCAGCTGGTTAAGCATCCAACTTCCGCTCAGGTCATGATCTTGCAGTTCATGAGTTCAAGCCCCACGCCAGGCTCTGTGCTGACAGCTCAAAATCTGGATCCTGCTTTGGATTCTGTGTCTCCCTCTCTCTCTGTTCTTCACCCACTTACACTCTGTCTTGCTGTCTCTCTCTCTCTCAAAAATAAATAAAGAATAAGAAAAATTAAAAAAAAAAAAAACCAAGAAAAATCTCAAATCAGCAACCTAACTTCACAACTTAAGGGACTAGAAAAAGAACAAACTAGTTCCAAAGCTAGCAGATGGAAGGAAATAATAAACATAAGAGCAGAGACCAGTGAAGTAGAGAATAGAAAACCAGTAGAGAAAATTAATAAAACCAAAAGATCAACAAAATTGACAAACCTAGATGGACTAAGAAAAAAAGGGAGACTTCAAGTCATGAAAATCAGAAAATAGGAACATTGCTACCAAACTACAGAAATAAAAAAGATTATAAGAGAGTACTGTGGACAAATGTACACACACAAATTGGATCACCTAGATGAAATGGACAAATTGCTAGAAATGCGACACTAACCCATGGAGAATAGAACATCTGATTAGACCTAAAACTAGTAAGGATTGAATTGAAAATTCGATTCAATTCAAGGTATTTTCTAATTTCTATTTTTTTTATTTTTTATTTTTTATTTTTTTTTTAAAATTTTTTTTTCAACGTTTTTTATTTATTTTTGGGACAGAGAGAGACAGAGCATGAACAGGGGAGGGGCAGAGAGAGAGGGAGACACAGAATCGGAAACAGGCTCCAGGCTCCGAGCCATCAGCCCAGAGCCCGACGCAGGGCTCGAACTCACGGACCGCGAGATCGTGACCTGGCTGAAGTCGGACGCTTAACCGACTGCGCCACCCAGGCGCCCCTCTAATTTCTATTATTCAAGGTATTTTCTAATTTCCCTGGGATTGAATCAAAAATCTTCAAAGAAAAGCTCTGGACATGATGAATTCTACCAAATGAATTCTACCGAACACCATTGAATTGTTCTACCAAACACCAGTGAATTCTACCAAACATTTAAAGAAGAATTACTACCAATCCTTCTCAGACTTTTCCAAAAAACTTAAGAGGAGGGTATGCTCCCCAACTTACTCTGAGGCCAGAATTACCCTGCTACCAAACTCAGACAAAAGCACAACAAGAAAAGAGAAATACAGCCCCAAATCCCTTATGAATATTGATGAAAAGAAAACTGAATATTGAATTCAGCAAACTGAATTCAGCAGCATATTAAAAGGAATACATACCATGACCAAGTGAGATTTATTTCTGGAGTGCCAGGATAGTTCAACATGTGAAAATTCATCGATGTAATAAAGGGAAAAAATCCACGTGGTCATCTCAATTGATGAAGAAAGAGCATTTGACAAAATTCAACACTCTTTCAGGATAAAAACATTCAACAAAGTAGGAGTAGAAAATAAAAACTTCAACATAATAAAAAGCCTTATATGGAAATCCCACAGTGAACATCACACTCAGACAAAACGCTTTTCGCTTATGGTCAGGGACAAGGCAAGGATGCTTGCTTTTCTCACTTCTATTCAACATATTGTTGGAAATCTTCACCAGAGCAATAGGCAAGAAAAAGAAATAAAAGGCATCCAAACTGAAAAGGGAGAAGTAAAATTATTTTTTATCTTTGTTTGCAGATGATATGATCTTGAATATTCAAAACCCTCAAGATTACACACACACACACACACACAATTAGAGGTTATAAATTCCTCAAAGTAGCAGGATATAAAGTTAACACACAAAAATCAGGTGCATTTCTATACACTGAGAGTGAGCAATCTGAAAAGGAAATTAAAGATATAATTCCATTTACAATAGTATAAAAAAGAATAAAATACTCAGGAACTGACTTCATCAGGTAAAAGACTTGTACAATGAACACAACAGATCATAAAGACACTAAAGAAGACATAACTAAATGGAAATGCATCCCATGTTCATGGATTGGAAAAACTTAATACTGTTAAGATATCAATACTACCCAAAGTGATCTACAGCTTCAGAGTAATGTCTAAAAACATTCCAATGACTTTTTTTTTTTGCAAGAAGTAGAAAAACTTATCTTAAAATTCATATGGAATCTGAAGGGAACCTGAATAGCCAAAACAATCTTGTAAAAAACAAACAAAACTGAGGTCTTATAGATCAACGGGATAAGATAAGGATAGGGACCCCAGAAATAAACCCTTGCATATATGCTCAAATGATTTTTGATAAGAGTGCCAAAACCATTTAATGGGGGAAAAGATGGCCTTTTGGTCTTGAGAAACCTAGATATCTACATGCAAACTAATGACTGGAACTTTACCTACCACTATATACAAAAATTAACTCAAATTGGATCAAACTGGGCTAAAGACATAGGAAGTAAAAATGATAAAATGTTTCTGGTTGCAAAATTAGACTTCATTCAAAATTAAAGACTTCTGCCCATTGAAAAATATTAAGAAAATGAATAGGCAAACACCAGACTGGAAAAAAACATTCACTTATCTGACAAGGAACCCTTGTGTGAAAATATAAAGACTTTCTCTAACTCAGTGATAAAAAGACAAACAACCAGGTAAAAAGGTAGACAAAACACTTGAACATTTTCCAAAAGAAGATACATAATTGGCCAAAAAATTTGCGAAAAATGTCTAACAGCATTAGTCATCAAAAAAAAAAAAAAAAAAAAAAAAAAAAAAGAAATTGAAACCACAATGAGAAACCACAACATACACCCTAGAAAAGCAAAACTTGAATTGGCTGCTGACAGTATTTGTTAGGATATGAAGCAAACAGAACTCTCATATACTGCTGATAGGAATGTAAAATAGCACTGTCACTTTGGAAAGAGGTTTGGCAGTTTCATATAAAGCTAAACATTTACCTATCTTTTGACTCTCCTATTCTATGCTAAGTATTTTACTTAAGGGAAATGAAAACAAATCCACCAAAAGACTTGCACAAGAATGTTAGCAACCTTATTTATAATACTTAAAAACTGGAAACAACCAACCGTCCCTCAATAAGGGAATGAATAAGTAAATTGTGATATAGTCATATCATGGAACAACAATAAAAAGGAATAAATTATTGATACATGTAATAAGGTGAATGGTGCTTATAGACATTTTGCTAATTAAAAGAAGCATAAGATACAGAATAGTACATATATGGTGATTCTATATGAAATTATTGAACAGGCAAAACCTAATACGTTTTTGAAAACAAAATCAGAATGGTGGTTGCCTGGAGGGTTGGGGAAAGGACAAAGAATTGACTGGGAAAACACAAGTAATTTTCTGGGGTGATAGGAATGTTCTATATTTTCATTTTGATGTGGGCTACATAGATATATCCAATGTCAAAGTTGTACAGTTAATATTTGGGCAGGTGGAGGGTAGGTGGAGGTATAGATTAAACAAAAGGGCAGAATGTTGATAATTGTTAAACCTGAGTGATGGATCCAAGGATATTCATTATACTATTTCGTGTACTTAGTAACTGTTTAAAATTTTCAATGATAAAATCTTTCTTTCTTTTTATAGATGGGATTTAAAAAAAAATTTAAATTCAAGTTAACATACAGTGTAGTCTTGGTTTCAGGAGTAGAACCCAGTGATTCATCTCTTACATATGACAGCCAGGGCTCATCCCTAAATGTGCCCTTCTTTTTAAAAATTTTTTTCTTCAACGTTTTTATTTTTATTTTTGGGACAGAGAGAGACAGAGCATGAACGGGGGAGGGGCAGAGAGAGAGGGAGACACAGAATCGGAAACAGGCTCCAGGCTCTGAGCCATCAGCCCAGAGCCCGACGCGGGGCTCGAACTCACGGACCGCGAGATCGTGACCTGGCTGAAGTCGGACGCTTAACCGACTGCGCCACCCAGGCGCCCCTAAATGTGCCCTTCTTAATGCTCATCACCCATTTAACTCCCCACCCCACCTCCCCTCCAGGAACCCTCAGTTTGTTCTCTGTATTTGAGTCTTTTTAAAGGAGGAAATGAATTAGGAAGATTCGTGGGCACTGAATTCTAAATACAATATCTTTCTTTTTTACAAAAAGCTATGTGAGAACAGGTATAATCACACAGTCTTTGCTAAACAATTAGGAAACCATTGTTCTTTTTCATTTCTGCCCTTGGGAGAGAGAAGGAAGGGTGGACCGAAGAATGAATCAGGACAATCTTAGTCTGCAGCGGTCAGGCCATGCTATTTCAACTATTCAACCTCCCCTTCTCAAGGGGATAGAGATATCCAGCCAACATATTACCAAACCTAGTTATTTGCTAATTAAACTCACTTCAGAGAAATACCCTGAGTGTATAATTAATTAAATGTTAATTTATGTTGATGATAATGTTGCACTTGAATTTTTAAATTTTTTCTGAATTTAAAGTATTTGAGAAGCAAGAGCCAACCATTCTGCTAATAACCTGTATTTTTCTCTTTCTTCTTTCTCTTCCCTGCCGATTTCTACTTCTAACTTTTTTTTTTTTTTTTTTTTTTAGCGTTTATTTATTTTTGAGACAGAGAGAGACAAAGCATGAACGGGGGAGGGTCAGAGAGAGGGAGACACAGAATCTGAAACAGGCTCCAGGCTCTGAGCTGTCAGCACATAGTCCCGACGCGGGGCTCGAACTCACGGACCGCGAGATCATGCCCTGGGCTGAAGTCGGCCACTTAACCGACTGAGCCACCCAGGTGCCCCTACTTCTAACTTTTATAATGTGAGAGTTAGAATCCCCAAGGGCAGAATCTGATTGTGTAGAAATCACCAAGTAGAATATCTGGGATTTTAGAAGGACAATAGTGTTCATTCAACAGGTACCAAAGCTAAGTTAAAAGGAAAAAAAAAAATAATCATGCAACCTCCCTAAGTGGTTAGTGGCAACTTCTCTGAGTGCTAACTGCATTCATATTGCCTCATATCCAAGGTGGTTAAAAAAAGAGGGAAGAAAAAATCAAACTAAGTCAAGAAAAGTCTCCTGCCATGTGCTTCTCTTTCTGAAAATTAGTAAGTCACAGAGCCCCAGTGCAAAGGCCAAAGCTATATGCACCTTCCATATCTGGATCTGTAAGGTCAAAGCCAGACATGTCTGGAGGGGGTCAGGCAGGCTGCTGGAGTGATTGTTTATTAGTAGGAGGCCCCAAGGAGCCTCAGAAAAGCCAAGCGGCTGGACTCAGGGTTCATCGAGGGAATCACAGCTGCCCCTCATTCTGCAACCACTGAATGAGGAAGAGAATGAATCTGAGGGGAAAAAATAAACATTGCATTCATTCAGTAAATATTTATCAAGCATTCACTGTTTATTATGTACTGATGTGGAGAGTAGGGACACTGATGTAACCAACACAGTTTGGACTTTTATCATTGTGGGGAACAGCTGCACCAAAGAGGAAAAAATATGGGGTGATTTGGGGCACCCAAATGGCACCCAGCTTGAGAAAGTGCCGTATAACTGATACCTGGAGTGTGAAGAGGGTGGGGAGAGGAAATTTCCAGACAAGGAGAGACCCTTTGTGTGAAGGCCTTAGAATGGAGCAGGGGTGATGGGAGAAGGCCTATGGAATGGGATAATGTTGAACAAAGTACCTGGTTCCCAAGGAAACTCACACCCAGTTCCCAGAAAGAGGAGACACTATGTGACTTCAGTGTCAAATCAAAAAGGTAAACAGTGGGGAAGAATGACATATTCTGTAAATGGTTTTGGGGAAATGGAGACATCTGGAAAAAATTGAGTTAAATCCCTATATCATTCCTATACCAAAATAAATCCCAGAGATATCAAAGATGTTAATAGGAAAGAAAGCCATAAAAATACCAGAACATGGGAGAATTTTTTATCTTCTTAGAATGGGAAAGGCTAAAGCAACATAAAAATCATGAAACCATAAAAGATGATATTGCATACTTAATGGCATTTTTTATTTTATTTATTTTTTTTTTAATTTTTTTTCAACGTTTTTATTTATTTTTGGGACAGAGAGAGACAGAGCATGAACGGGGGAGGGGCAGAGAGAGAGGGAGACACAGAATCGGAAACAGGCTCCAGGCTCTGAGCCATCAGCCCAGAGCCCGACGCGGGGCTCGAACTCACGGACCGCGAGATCGTGACCTGGCTGAAGTCGGACGCTTAACCGACTGCGCCACCCAGGCGCCCCGTCATTTTTTAAATCTTCAAAAAAAAAAAAGCTAAATAAAAGACTATTTTCAGCAATATGTCGTCAAAGATTTGATATCATTCACAATATAATGATGACTATACAGTTTTTACATCTACATAAAGAACAACTCAACAGAAAAATGAACAAATGACATGAATACAAAATACATATGGGTGCCTGTCAAAGCATAAGACTTATGTGACCTTTCTCATAATGAGAAATGTGTAAACCATGACATACTATTTTTCACTTAGGAGATTGACAAATATGACGTTTATTAAACGAAAAAGAAGCCATCAACAAAGTGAAAAGGCAACCTGAGTGAGAGAAAATATTGGTAAATCATATATCTGGTAAGGAGTTAACATTCAAAATATGTAAAGACTTCATACAACTCAACAGCAAAAAGCCACAATCAGATTAAAAAATGGGCAGAAGACATGAACAGACACTTTTCCAAAGAAGACATGCTGATGGCCATCAGACACATGAAAAGTTGCTCAACATTACTCACAATCAGGGAAAAACAAATCAAAACCGCAATGAGCTATCACCTCACACCTGTCAGAAAGGCTATTGTCGAAAAGGCAAGAAATAGCAAGTACTAGTTAGGATGTGGGGAACAGGGAAGTCTTGTGCACTGTTGGGAAGGTAAATTGGTCTACATTGGGACTGTATTGGTATGCACATACACACACATATATGCATATTATTCAGCCATAAAGGATGAAATCTTGCAATTTGCAACAACATGGATGCGCCTGGAGGGCATTATGCTAAGTGAAATAAATCAGAGATAGACACATACTGTATGATCTCACGTATATGTGGAATCTAAAAAAAAAAAAAAACAAAACCACACATTTGTTGTTATTCTTCCTAATTTTTTCAAAATTGTTATGTCAAATAACCAATGAGTCTTTGTTAGAAGTTTGAGCAAATAATATTAGCCTGGATGTTGTGAAATATATGATAAATTTATTTCCATCAAATCAGTTTCACTTTTCAAGCCATCGCTCCAAACCCACTTTTTTTTTTTCTTAAACTGTCTACCTTAAAGTTCCCATTTTAACTGGATTCTCTTTCAGTAGTCTTAGTGCTGGCACACGTTATCTGTGATAATGAGGAGTCCCAAATACTCATTTCCAAAGCTAAAGTGCGTGCTGTATTTGTACTGTTCATTTGTTCTTATTGTGCTACCATACACAGAAAATTCACCATCTTGGGGCACCTGGGTGGCTCAGTACGTTAAGCATCCAACTCTTGACTTTGGCTCAGATCATGATCTCACTGTTGTGAGATTGAGCCCTGTGTCGGGCTCTGTGTTATTCATGGAACCTACTTGGGATTCTCTCTCCCCCTCTCTCTCTCTGCCCCTCCCTTGCTCATGGTGTCTCTCTCTATCTCTCTGTGTCTCTATAAACAAACATTTTAAAAAATTGCATCTTAATCATTTTTAAGCATATGGTTCAGTGGCATTCAGTACATTTGTATTGTTGTGCCAACATCACCACCCTCCATCTCCAAAACTATTTTCATCTTGCAGAACTGAAACTCTATGCTCATTAAACAATAACTCCCCAATCTCCACCTCCTGACCACCCCCAGCAACCGACATTCTGCTTCCTGTCTGTATAATTTTGACTGCTGTAAGTACCTCAGAAGTTTGATGTGAGGATTAAATTAGTTGATATACAAAAGACTTGGAAGAGTGTCTGCACATGTATGACTAGCTGTTGTTATCTAGGTGTCGCTGTCCAGTAGAACTTTCTGTGCCGATGGAAATGTTCTTTATCTGAACTACCTCATGTGGTACATGCTAGACATATGCGGCTGAGTATTGAAATGTGGCCAGTGGGGCTGAGGAATGGAATTTCAAATTTTGTTGAATTTAATTTTTATTTTTATAAATTTGTATTCATTTTTGAGAGAGAGAACTAACGAGGGTGTGAGCCTGTGCGGGGCATGGGGGGGGAGGGGCAGCAAGGAGGACAGAGGATTCAAGCGGGCTCTGCACTGACAGCAGTGAGCCTGATGTGGGGCTCAAACTCATGAACCGTGAGATCATGACCTGAGCTGAAGTTGGACACTCAACCGACTGAGCTGCCCAGGCATCTCAAATTTTGTTTAATTTTAATTAAGTTTGTTAGCCACCTGTACCTAGTACCTCCCCTATTGAACAGCATGGATCTAGACCTTGGAGGAGAGGCCAGGCCTGGAATTACAGAGGGAGTAATCACCTTATGGGTGACGGTTGAAGCCATAAAGAGAGAGGGGATAAGTAAATGGGAAGGGAAGATGGCAGAAGATTAGAAACTGGATATATCAGCATTTAAGGTTTTGTCAGAGAAGGAAGAGATAGAGAAAATGTGGTCAGAGAGACCAGAAAGGGTGGTGTCCTCTAAGAAAAATAGAAGATTATTCCAAGAGGAGGAGTGGTCACCTGTGCTATATCCCTTTGACTGAATCATTAAAATGAGAACTGGGGGCGCCCAGATGGCTTAGTTGGTTAAGCTCCCAACTTCGGCTCTGGTAATGATTTCACTGTTCGTGAGTTCAAGCTCCATGTCGGGCTCTGTGCTGACAGCTCAGAGCCCGGAGCCTGCTTTGGATTCTGTGTCTCCCTCTCTCTCCCCCTCCCCTGCTTGTGCTCTGTCTCTCTCTCTCTCTCTCTCTCTCTCAAAAATAAATAAACATTAAAAAAATTTAAAATGAGAACTGAAAATATCATTGACCATTCATGTGTGTTCTGAGTAGGTCTTGCACCTTTGTCGGTGGTGGGATGGGGAGAATGGCCATCTAGTGGAAACTGAGGCACCATTTGTGGCTCCTCTGCCTTCTCTGATGAGCACATGCAAAAAGGCATTAGACAGGGATTAGCTTTGATTGCTTTATGAGTACTTGAGGAATAATATTTTAAAACCGATTCTCACGACTAATTCTGGAGACATTTTTATTTTTATTTTTATTTATTTATTTATTTATTTTTTGGAGAGATTTTTTAATTTTTTTTTTCAACGTTTATTTATTTTTGGGACAGAGAGAGACAGAGCATGAACGGGGGAGGGGCAGAGAGAGAGGGAGACACAGAATCGGAAACAGGCTCCAGGCTCCGAGCCATCAGCCCAGAGCCTGACACCGGGCTCAAACTCACGGACCGCGAGATCGTGACCTGGCTGAAGTCGGACGCTTAACCGACTGTGCCACCCAGGCGCCCCTGGAGAGATTTTTTAAAGACAACACTATGTGTACTGTTTTCTACAACATATCTCTATAGAACATTATTAGAAGGCATTGGAAGATTATGGTGGCTGTTTCCATATTAAAATATTAATGTAGGAGTCAAACTGATGGTTTTTGAACCTGAAGGATCAAATAGTTTCATTTAATTGTATTAACCAAATTGATTTTAAACCAGCAGAATTATTTGCAGTGCTTAAGAAGTCATTACGCTCCATCCAAGCGAGATATATGGGTCACCTTGGGATTTGCAGCTGGAATTTTCCTTTATGACAATACATTGGGAGCCAAGTCATTTGTCCTAAAGAGACTCTTTCAGCAAAGGTTCACCAAACCTGTCTTGATTAATTTTTCAAAAGCACATGAGGAGATTTACCAATTACGCTTTCAAGGGTTGATTTGATCAGTTTCACATGGTTGAACAATCTGCATATTGCCGCTTTAAGCTCCAACAGACTAAAATGGTTAAAAAAGGTCTGATGGAAATGAACTATGAGCTAAATGCTAATATGATCTAAGTGTGTATGCTTTAAATTACTGCATATTTGAGATGCTGCATATAAAATGATCTAATGCGAATCTCATACCGTTTCTGAAGAAGTAGCTGGGGAGCAAATATTAGCTCCATTTGGCCTGTGAGGGATATTGTGACAGAAACAGTAAGATAATGAAGATGATACAGTAACCCATTGCAGAACGATTAGGATAAGATTTCCTTTCACTGTCCCTCCCTCTGTCATTTCTATGGCAGTTATCACAGCAATGTGGTTGTAAGTAATCTGCATTTTCTTTCTCTTTTAATTTTTCTTTCTTTTAAAAAATTTTTGTAATCTGCATCTTCAATTCACACAGACATACAATTCCATCTTGAAACAAACTGCCTTTTCTTTTTTGGCCTCTCCTAAACTCTTGCTGCTTAAAGTGTGGTCCTTTGCCTAGCAGTGACCGCATCAGTAGGAAGCTAGTTAGAGATGCCCAGATTTTACTAAATCAATCTCTATTGATTCATAGGCACAACAAAAGCAAGAAGCATTCCCCGAAGGGACCTGATGGCCCCAGGACAGTGGGTGGCCACCCTGGCTGCATATTAAAATTGCGTGGGCTGCTTTTAAGCCATTAGATTCTTTGGGATTCCAACCTCAGGGAATCTGATTTAATTGGCCTGGAGGTGGAGCCCAAGTATCCTTGAGTTTTAAAACTTCTATAGGCGGGGCGCCTGGGTGGCTCAGTCGGTTAAGCGTCCGACTTCAGCTCAGGTCGTGATCTCGCGGTCCGTGAGTTCAAGCCCCACGTTGGGACCTGGGCTGATGGCTCGGAACCTGGAGCCTGCTTCCGATCCTGTGTCTCCCTCTCTCTCTGACCCTTCCCCGTTCATGCTCTGTCTCTGTCTCAAAAATAAACTAAAATAAATAAAACTTCCACAGGCTACTCTACCCTGCAGGCTTGGGATTCACTGCCTTAGGATCGTGAGGCAGCTAGGTGCCCTTATTTTCAAATTTACCATTCTGAAAACAAAACAAAACATTTTATATATTTTGTATAGTAACTTTGTTGCTGCATAAAAGAAGCCTAGGAATTCAGGATTTCTCTCATTCAATCCATTCGTTAATAACATTTTTAAAAGAAAAAAATGCTTTTAATCTCATGCCTAATTCAATCTTTTGCTTTAAGCTTTTTTTTTTTTTTAAAAGAGCAGAGCGAGAAAGAGAGAATCCCAAGCAGGCCCCAGGCAGAGTGTGGAGCCCAACAGGGGGCTCCATCCCAAGACAGAGAGATCACAACTTGAGCCAATATCCAGTCAGATGCTCAACTGACTGAGCCACCTGAGCATCCCTTTTGCTTTAAGCTTTAATCTATTAAAACTAATCGGTGTCTCACAAAATGTGAGGGAATAGAAAACAGAGAAAGAGATGTTTTGCTTTTATTCATTATTTTGGTAGGGCAAACGCTGAATGTCACAAGAGAAAAGAATTTCAATCATGAAATTCGGAGTGCATGTGAAAATAGGTAAGTTTGCCAGAAAAAAATACAGGAAACCCAGTTAAATTTGAATTTCAAATTAACAATGGATGCTTTTTTGCTCAATAATTTAGTATTTTTTTAGTATAAGAGTTTAGCATGACTATGCCCCATGCAAGTACATGGAACATACTTTTATTTGCTAGATCTGGCAACCCTCAGAAATAGGGCATGTAAAATGAGGAGTACATTAAATCTATAATGAGTAAAAATTGGAACCTATATTCTGTGCTAGCAGAATCCCTGTGCAAATGCCTTTTATGGAATATTTTATGATTTAAACACGCTCCCTGATTACAGCTCAATAGGAAATTTCTTCTTTTGACCAAAACACTTCTTTGAGGTGAGGAATGAAACACAAGAGATTAGCCCTGGGTGCTGTATGAAGTGATGCATCATGGGAATGTACTCCTGAAGTCAAGAACACACTGTATAAACTGTATGTTAGCTAACTTGGTAATACATTATATATATATATATATGAAACACAAGATAATAATTTAAAATAATTCCGTGCATTCTGATTGCCATTCTAGTGATAATCTGTTTTTAACCAATTTATGTGTAAAAAAAAAAAGGAATCAGAGTGAAACACTGCATGTTCTTAGAAGAAAACAAAAACAAAAAAACAAGAGAAAGAAAAAGAAAAGCAGTATTGAACAACCTGAGCGGTTGGAAAATCTAGCCAGCAGAGGGTGCTAACGTATCACTGATGGATTTTGAGTCACAAAAGTCTCCTTTTTGCAAAGCGTTTCGCAACTTAGATTTTATTGAAATATTTATTATAGTCAACCTCACCATGCAGTGTTGCTAAAACAGAGTAGAAACTAAACACAGTTCTGGGGTGCTGTTCAGCTCTTGCGTTGCCCTAAATGATATATTTCTTCTGCCCAGGATGCTTGGCTAAGACATGTACTTAGCCCATCTTGGAAACTGGAACACTATACTTCTGGTTTAGGTCAGAATGCTGGGGTCTTTGCAAGTATATGTGATTGTGGGAGATATCACAGGTCTAATTTAGCAAAGGCACTGGCAGGTGGAGTTTTACTAAGTGAAGGAAGTAAAAATCCCATTTGGGTGGGAGATGGCCATGGCTGGCCTGACTCGATTCTTGAACCAAAGACTGGAGCGTCATGTGCTATAGTTCTGTCCTCAAGAGTGTGTATGGGTCTAGTGAAATTCAGGACACTTTTATTTTTCCCACAGTACTGCCCTACAGGCAGAGAACGAACATTCATTGCAGGCCTGCTTTGTGCTAGGCGTGGCAGTTTATGTGTTTGATTTCGTTTCAATCTCATGAAAACCCTATGAGGTAGGTATTCTTCTCATCTGTTTACAAATAAAAACAAAAACAAAAACAAAACCCACTGAAGTTGTGGGAAAGGGCACGGACACGCTTCTTGCAAACAGCGTATTCTTGTAACATTTGTCTAAGGCAGCATTTCCCAAACTTTGTTCTCAAAGACACTGGTGCCCTTCAAGGTTTCTCGTTTTCCTTATTAAACAATTTTTGCAAAATGTTGCAAACCTTAATTATTTTTTAGAGTTTCACAATGCAGAAAAATGTTCTAAAATTTCTTAAGAAATTATGTGGCAGTGAAACATTTAACCTTGTACAACTCAGGTTTCTTAATCTTAATTGGCTAATGAGCCTTCTCTCCCTCCATTTTTAATAGAACGCCCCCAATATTGCAAGCCATGCTGTACCTTCTGTGGCACACATTTTGGGAAACACGGGTCTGATGACTACATAGAAAGACTATGTTTCATAGTAGGAATTACGGAAATTGGTTCATTATTATTATCATGATCCCCAAACATGTATTCAGCTCCTTCTGTTTGTAGGGCATTGGGTTAGGACCCAGAGTTATGACACAGACCCTGTTGTAAAAGACTTTACTGCTCAGATGAGGAGGTGAAAGTGCTGTTAATTTGAATGGGAATGTAACTTTAATTCCTGTGACCTTATTTCTCCCATTTTTAGAGGGGGATGGCCCTAGTGGCTACCAGAGTTTCCAACGATTTCTTAATGTGGCATTCTGTTTTGTTCCCCTGGTGAACAATTACCTTTTTCTTCCATTAATTTAGTATGGCTCAGATGCTCACAAGATGAGAAATTTAAACATTTGATCACAAGTAAATCCTAGATAGAGGTCGTTAAGAATCGTACATCTTTGACACAGCCTGGGAAAACAGATGTTCTCCTTTTCACACGCAAGTGCACACACACTCAATTTCATCTCATCGGTGCATCGTATCTTCATGTCATTTGTTAGATGAACAGGAGCAAATGAAGGATGTGGATTATCTATATCAGGGGATTGGCCGACGGATTTGGAGTTTGAAGAACAAAGAATTGCAGGTGTTTATCAGTAGTTTTGATGGCTTGGAAGTTCTCACTAAGCCAGAGTAACCTGTAGCCTTTCTTCTCTAGAGACGTGATATTTCACCTGATTCTGGCACCCTTTCTTTAAGAATCTTTTATTTTATTTATTTATTTAAAAAAAAAAATTTTTTTTTTCAACGTTTATTTATTTTTGGGACAGAGAGAGACAGAGCATGAACGGGGGAGGGGCAGAGAGAGAGGGAGACACAGAATGGGAAACAGGCTCCAGGCTCTGAGCCATCAGCCCAGAGCCCGACGCGGGGCTCGAACTCACGGACCGCGAGATCGTGACCTGGCTGAAGTCGGACACTTAACCGACTGCGCCACCCAGGCGCCCCTTTAAGAATCTTTTAGAGCCTTATCAAGCGATGTGGCATACTACCAACAGGGAAAATGAAATCTGTTCATAGTTGCACCACTAATAGAGGGATTGGAAATGAAATATTCAGTTGTGATTAGATATGCAAAAGGAAACGTGAAAATGATGAAACATAACCTAGATAAATCCATCTTGAAATATATTTTCCTGAGGCATTCAGGTGCCAAAACAAAAAGTAGATTTTTTCCTTTTGAGTCGCCCGATGTAAGCCAGTCCCATGACTTCACCCTATGTGCCCCTTTGAAGCAGGGCTCGGCATGGAAAGACCCTGGGCACACAGCCCTGCTTTGCGAAGTATCATGACCTATGACCTATGACTATCATGACCTTCATCTAACGGAGCTCATCTTCTTGGAGAGAAGAGACAGGGGGTTTTATATTAGCTTCTACATATCTTAGCAGCCTTCTCATCCTATTAGACCAGTGGGCCTTATTTATTCAGGTCACAAATAACTGAGCAGTGTAGAAATAATAGGATACTGGTGGCAAATTGTGTTTTTCCACATCATGACTGTAAATAAGTTACCTGAGACAACTTTTCAGACGCCAATTTCAGTAGAACGGTTTAAACCAAAAATCCAATGAAAGGAAATCATTTTTTTCACATAATGCAGTCATGATTAAGAATGATTATTTTCTCTTTATATTGATAACACCTAATCCTTATCCTCCTTATGAGATTTACTTTACTATTGAAAACTGGTGGATGCTTCTGGAAACGTGCTTACAATGGAACTATGAACTCACTAGGAATTGCAGAGAATGTCCACGTGGGTGTTTTCCATATGAAATTGGAAGTGGCTCACGACATTACTCTGGATAGTTTCCTAGGGGAACAAGACACTTATCTGACAATATAAATAGCATAATTCATGTCTTGGTCCAAATTGGCACCATTTTCAGGCTTTCTGCCTTGATGTCTCTGTGTTTCACAGAAGTACACTGTGCCAGAAAGAAAGAAACAGGTCAATTCATCGTTTAAACTCTTTTTCCTACATTAAGAAATTGAGGATGCAAAACAAAAGAAATTGAGTCTCAGGGTTACTGGCTGCAATTTCTCCCAGCACCACTAGTAAGTCTGTTGTAAACGTGTTAGGTCAACTTGAGCAATGCAGGATTTTGTAATCACTTGTCTATGACAAGTTTTTAACACCTGTAACTCCAATTATGGGATAAAATCATCACTAGAGTCAATGAACCAAAAACTTCTTTCCAATACTAATATTTGTTTCTTCAACATATATTTATTGAGTACATATTTTGTGCTAGACATCATTTTGGGCACTGGGAATGATGAACAGGATGGACGAAATTCTGGCTCTCTTAGAGCTTACTGTCCAGTGGGACTAAGACAATAAAAAAGTTTACATAGAGTCTATGAAGAAAATCAAATAGGGTGATGTGGTTGAGAGTGAGGGGTGTGGATAAGAAAAGGCATCTCCGAGGGAATGTTCTTCACTAAGATGGAGTCAATTATAAGAAGGTGAGGGAGAAGAGCATCTCGAGCACTGGAAATGGCAAATGCAAAGGCCCTGAGGCAGCAGCAAACTTGGCATGTTCAAGGCGCTGGAAGGAGATGTTATGGCTAGAGCCTAATGAGCAAGGGTGGGAGAATGGAAAATGAGGAAGGAGAGGCTGGCAGGCACGGGCTCTGTGGGATCTTGTAAGACCCTAGTGAAGAGTTTGGATTTTATTCTATGTGTCGTTCAGAAACTGTTGAGTCAAAAGAAATTGTTCTAGCTACCATGAGGAGAATCACAATGGGAGCAGGAGTGGCAGCAGGAAGACAATCTGGGCCAGTTCAGGTTAAGTCCAGATCTTTGGACTAAAGTGGAAATAGTGGAAATGCAGGGAAGTGGTTGATTCCAAAATATACTTTGGAGGTGGAAATAATAGGATATATTGATAGATTAGATGTGAGGATTGAGGGGAAGAGGTATTTGTCCTGAGCAATCTACTGAGATGGGAAAGAAGAATTTTAGGGGGCTGGGACATTTACAGTTTGATTTGAATGTGGTTAGTTTCACATGTTTATTGGACATGAAAACACAATGATATCAGGTAACTGACAGAGCTGAAGGTGTAAGTAACTGAGGGCATCATTTGCATATGGATGGTTATTTGAAGACCAGGGACTGGACTAGCTGACCTTAGGAGAGAGTGTAGATCCAAGAGAAGATGGTCCAGAACTGCATCCTAGGTTACATCAATCCAGAGGTTGGGAAGAGAAGGAGGAGCCAGCAAAAGAGATGGAGAGAGAAAGAGTAGCCAGCACAGTAGGTGGAGAGCTGGAGCAACGAATGTTATGGAAACCAAAAGAAAAAAGTGTTTTAGGAAGGAGGCGTGTAACATTGCTGAGAAATACGTTGAGATGAGAACAGAGAAGAGAAATGGTCACTTCAATTCATCTCTTAAAACTCTTAAAAACTGAGAACAAACTGAGGGTTGATGGGGGGGTGGGAGGGAGAGGAGGGTGGGTGATGGATATTGACGAAGGCACCTTTTGGGATGAGCACTGGGTGTTGTATGGAAACAAATTTGACAATAAATTTCATATATTGAAAAAAAAATTCATCTCTTAAAGGTTATGCATGATCTTGAGAAGAGTGAGGCCTTTGATCAGGATGACAGAGAAGGTGAGACTCAATCTATTTTTTCAAAGAACTGACCATGTTGTCTCAGACACAGAACCAATCCTAAGCAGCACTCCATTCTAGGGCCACATGCGGCTTCTGCGTATCTGTGTTACTGTGGAAACCCAGTTAGCCTATGGAATATTATTATCTCTAGATTTAAGGGCCCCTAAAGGTCAGGTAGTCTAAACTTTCACCTTAAACCTTCCTCAATGGGCAGACAGATGTCAACGTTTGCATAGACCTTTCTGGGGAGAGAATTTCATCTTATAAGAGAGTTCCTTCTATGGTTGGATGGCTTTGGTTTCTGAAAGCATGGAGGTTTATCATGTCAGGATGGTTTTTTATTTTAATGTTTATTTATTTTTGACAGAGAGAGACACAGAACATGAGTGGGGGAGGGGCAGAGAGAGCAGGAGACACAGAATCCAAAGCAGGCTCCAGGCTCTGAGCTGTCAGCATAGAGCCCGACACGGGGCTCGAACTCACAGACTGCGAGACCATGACCTGAGCTGAGGTCGGACGCTCAACCGACTGAGCCACCCAGGCGCCCCATGTCAGGATGTTTTTAATGTATGTCTATACATTCTCTATGCATGCCATTTCTCCCTTTTCTCCTCCTATTGTGTGTGTGTGTGTGGGATGGTGGTAGTGAGTAGAAAGAGCATGGACTTCTGAGCTAGACAGATAAAGGTTCATATCTTGGGTCTGGTTCAGTTTTAAGCAAGCTATTTTACTTTTTGGGCATCAGTCTCTTGATTCATAAAATGCGGATAATACCACATATTATGGGGGCAGAATGAGATGTTCTGTGTAAAACACTCACCAATTGCCTGGTAAACAGCAGGTGCACAGTAGATGTTCATGACTCTCCCCTCCCTCAGCTCTGTGGTGACACCAGCTTTTGGTTTGGCTGGAGGCTTCCTCTGGGTACCTTTCTCTTTTTTTTTTTTTCTTTTGATTTTTAGTGTTTTTATTTATTTTTGAGAGAGAGAGAGGAGGGGGGAGGGGCAGAGAGAGAGAGGGAGACACAGAATCTGAAGCAGGCTCCAAGCTCTGAGCTGCCAGCACAGAGCCCAACGGGGGGCTCGAACTCACGAGCTGTGAGATCATGACCTGAGCTGAAGTCGGACTCTCAACTGACTAGCCATCCAGGCACCCCTGGGGAACCTTTCTTGACTTTCCCCATTCCTTTGAACCACACTCAATCAAATTTTTTTCCTTTATTTCCCTTAGTGCATACCTTCATCAGACTATTTAGCACATAGCATTCTGATTCGTTACTCCAGTTCTCCCCAACTAGATTGTAAACCCTCAGAGATGGGAAAGTGTTTTCATTTTTAGGGAGATAAAATAGCATAGTTATCAGGGGTGTGGCTTGAAGCCAAATTGTTTGCATTTGAATTTCAACTCCATCTATATCAGCTGAATGGTCTTGGGCAATTTACTTAATCTCCCTGTTCCTGGTTTCCTCCTTTGAGGAATGGCTATAATCCTAGTACTGCCAAATGTGGGTGAAGATTACATTAAATAGTTCTGATAAAGTTCTGGGACAATGCCTGGCATGTAATCAGCAGTCCATAGATGCCTGGTTTTGCAAGAATGGTCTTTGAAGTCCCTGCAGTGGCTGATTTGGGGGCTGGTGCCTTAAGGGAGCTAGTGTGGAATGACTGAAAAAGTGACCAGAGAACATGGATCACTGCCTAGAAGGGTAAGTATATCACAGATAGTAATATTATTGTAAGTGATCTTTAAAAAAATAGAATTTCAGAAATGACACATAAAAACATTCTTTTTGTAAAAGATCCAAACAACAGAGGATGATATTTAAAATTTTTTTTCATGTTTATTTATTTTTAAGAGACAGAGAGAGACAGCATGAGCAGGAGAGGGCAGAGAGAAAGAGAGGGAGACACAGAATCGGAAACAGTCTCCAGGCTCTGAGCTGTCAGCACAGAGCCGACGCGGGGCTCGAACCCATGAGCCGTGAGATCATGACTTGAGTCGAAGTCGGATGCTCAACCGACTGAGCCACCCAGGCGCCCCTTTTTAAAAAAAAAAAATTTTTTTTTAATGTTCATTTACTTTTGAGGGACAGAGAAGATGATATTAAGTAAGAAGAAAGAGTCCCCACTCTTTCTCTTCCCCAGTTCCTCACCTCCCCACACATAGCGATGTTAAATTCAGTGTGTAGCCTTCCAGCCTTTATTATTTTCTGCACATTGTAATATACTCTTTGTAGTTCAGGTGTGTGTCCTCATGTCCATGAATTGAAAAACAACATCTACTACCCGTTCACCAAAAATGTCAGAGATTAATTAAGTCATTAGAATTAATTAAAAATTAATTCTAAGTTAAGTTAGAAACTTATTACTAACCACTCGTTTTGAAAATAATTGCTTTATGCCTGAGTTAAATCTTTCGTTTCCTTTCCAAGATGATTTGTGTGCAAAGAGACTGCCCTTGAAGGAGTGTTTGGAGACAATGAGAAGGGGTGCCTTGTTAAATTCTCTCCCAGGGGCACCTGGGTGTCTCAGTCGTTGAGTGTCCAACTTCAGCTCGGGTCATGATCTCAAGGGTTCGTGAGTTTGAGCCCCGCATCAGGCTCTCTGCCCTCAGTGCAGAGCCCTCTTGGGATTCTCTGTCCCCTCTTTTTCTCCCCCTGCTTGCGCTCTCTCAAAAATAAACATTAAAAAAAAAAATTCTCACCCACGACTCTATTTCAAGCTACTGCCAGAGTAGAGCTGATGTTTGTGAGCTAAGCTATTATTGCCAGAAAGCCCCTATAAAGTTGCAAGTAAGCACAGTTCCTGGACAAGGCAGTTTGTGGGGAAGGAGAGACCTGAGAATCTCAGGAAGCCCTTTGGTGTCAGTCTGGCCTTTGGTTCATCTTGCTCCGGGCACCAGGGACCCAGCTCTGACTCGGGAGTGTTAACTCTCTTGGTTCCTGCTCCTTGATTTTGTCATGGTCTGCTTCTTCAACGAAAGTTCCTCTCTTCAGACTCCTTTTATATTTTGAAAAAACAGTAGGAGGAGCTCTTTGGATGAGCTGAGGCTATAGTCATCCTTTGATAATAATTTTTTTTTTTTATTTCTGAAGCACCATGCATAGACCTAGAGGCATTTTACTGTGGTAGGTTTTTATCTCTTTTTAAAAATAAACAGAACGGGACACATGAATTTTTATTAAATCATCGATCTAAAAACAAAGCCCATGGTAACAGAATGTTGCCCCATATTTTCTAATAATGCTTTATGACTAACATTTTTTTATTATCCTAAAAACTAGTTACTTCTCTTCTGATTGTGTGATAATATAAAATTATTGGTTGGCATATTCTATTATAGCTGTTTTAGATATGAAGATTTATTTTGGGACTGGAGTTACATTGTTGGGGAAAACATGATTGTATAGTCATAGCTGTTGGGGATTTCCTGACAAAATCTTTAAATTTTTATAATATTTTAAGACTTTTATTAGCTTTAATGTTCCAGTCATCAACAAGCCAAGGGTTAGTGCCTAAGTGTCATTGTGTTTGGGACAATGAATGTCATATTGGTAATTCAGGGATCCTCCCTGGTTGAAATCCGGATAGACGCTGCTGTTATGTTTCTCCCCTCTGTGGCTAGTATTTTATGTAGGAGCTAGGAGCTATTAATCTTCACTACTAACTTTTCAAATGATTATAATTTTTTAAAAGTTTATTTACTTATTTTGAGGGGGGGGAGAGAGAGAGAAAGAGAAAGAGAGAGGGAGAGAGAGAGCATGCAAATGGGGAAAGGGTAGAGAGGGAGAGAATCCCAAGCAGGCTCTGCACCACCAATGCAGAACCTGATGCTGGGCTCGAACTCACAAACTGTAAGATTGTGACCTAAGCTGAAGTTGGAAACTTAACTCTCCTTCATTTATTTAATGACATAAAAAGCCGTTTTAATAAAGAAGCATAATTGGAAAAGAAGTCCATTCATTCAGTTATGCATCAGCAAACAAATATTTGTAGAGAACTGGGAAGCACACTAAGTGCTGGTGAGATACGAAGTCACAGTTGTCTTTGCTACCATTCCCTCCAAAAGCAGAGACTGACAAGGCCTTACTGGTAGGAAGTTTTATTTTGGGAAATAAACAAGAGTGGGAAATGGAAATAATGAAATAGGGAAAGAAACTAAATGATACTGAGCTGGCTTATCAATGTGGGTAACTAGGGTCCAGCCCCACTGGAACCCCCCTGAGAATGGTGTAGGATGTCCCTCAAAATTGCCCACTTGAAATATGGAATTGGCCAATATTCAATCCCTTGAATAAAGATTATCTTTGGCGGTATTAACTTCTTCCACTTCTGCGTAAGAATCAGAATGGCTCAGTGATTCTTGGTGTCATCTAGCAGAAGCAAAGAACCCCCAATAGAAAGTGAAGAGAGGGGCTCAGTTGGTTAAGCGTCCGACTTCAGCTCAGGTCATGATCACTCATGATCACTCATGATCACTGGCTTGTGAGTTCGAGCCCTGTGTCGGGCTCTGTGTTGACAGCTCAGAGCCTGGAGCCTGCTTCAAAGTCTGTGTCTCCCTCTCTCTCTGCCCCTCCCCTGCTGACGCTCTGTCTCTCTCTCTCAAAATCAAATTCAAAATTGAAATCAAAAACATTAAAAAAATTAAAAAAAAAGTTAAGAGAATGCACTTTCAGCTTTCGTCTGCTGGTTGCCATGGCCAAAGCCAGACTAAAAAGAGGGCCAAGTGGATGCGAGATAAGGCAGAAGAGGCTTCTGCGCTGATAAAAAAGCCCACTTTTTTTCATAAATCTTATTATCTGCTGGTGGACTGAGACAGTAGGCAACTGCAAACAATTAAACCTGATACGTGATAAGAAAAAGAGAGAGTTTATCAGCCAGAACTGTGTTGGACCACACACAACGGATACCCAACAGTAGTGGTTTCATCTAATGGAGTTTATTTTTCTTTTGTAACAAGTCCAGAGAAAGGCAATCCAGGGCTGGTCCAAATGCTCAAGGAAGCCATGCAATATCAGGCTCTATCCAACCTCCTGATCTCCCATCCTCTGTGTCTGGCTTTCATCCTCACAGATACAAGATGATTGTTCTATTTCTAGGTGCTCTGATCGTGTTCTGGGCAGGAAGACAGGGAAAGGGAAAATGGCAAAGGCTGTGCCCGCTAAGTCCATCTGTTTTTATTAGGAAAACTGTAGCTTTCTGGAAGCCACACCCAACAGAATTCTACTGACATATCATTGACCAAAGTAGGTCACAGGATCTCTCTTGGCTCAAAGGAGTCTGGGGCAATGAGTATTTTTAACTGGACACATTGTACACTAAACAGAATTGGACTTCTGTTAGTAAGGAAGAAGGGGGAAAGGATATTGAGTTGGTAACTTACAAATTTTGCAACCGAAATCCAGAGTGCCATGGGAACATGAGGGAGGGGTCCGAAACATGGACTGGGGTGGAGAGAGGGTGGTCAGAGAAGCCCTTGAAGATGACTCTTGAGATAGATCTTGACAAGTGAGTTAGAATTAGCTAAGTAGAAAATATGTAAGCTTGTGGGGGCGCCTGGGTGGCGCAGTCGGTTAAGCGTCCGACTTCAGCCAGGTCACGATCTCGCGGTCCGGGAGTTCGAGCCCCGCGTCAGGCTCTGGGCTGATGGCTCAGAGCCTGGAGCCTGTTTCCGATTCTGTGTCTCCCTCTCTCTCTGCCCCTCCCCCGTTCATGCTCTGTCTCTCTCTGTTCCAAAAATAAATAAACGTTGAAAAAAAAAAAAAAGAAAATATGTAAGCTTGTGTATGCTGTATGGTGGCAGGGGGCGGGAAAGGGAATGAGTAGAAGAACAATTTAGACATGTAGAAGAAATGAAAATATAATCGATTATAAACACTTAAGAATAATTTCAGAGAGATACAACATGGCTAAAGAATTGAGTGCAAATGAGTAGTGATGAGATACAATTCCAACAAGTGTTCTAGGACTAGACTAGACTACAAAGGATCTTGTAGGCCATAATAAGGAATTTGGGTTTTATCCGGAAGGTTAAGAGAAATTGTTTGAAGCATTTTAAGAAGGAAATGTGATAAAATTTGTATTAAAAAAATCAATCTGAAAAATTTTTGGAAAATGAATTGGAGGATGCAAGGTGGGCAATAATCAACTATTTGCCATAATCCAAGGAAAAAAGTGGTGTGGACCTGAACTGACAAGGGCAGAGAGAAGGGGACAGATTCATAAAACATTTTGGAGACAGAATATATAGGATTTGGTGGACAGCTGAACGACAGCAACATAGGAGGAGAAGTAGATTTCAAGGGTAAGACGGTGAATGGACATACTAAGGTGGGGGCTCCTCTAGACACAGACAGGAGGTGATGTCAAGAGGTGATGGAGTGAGAATGTTGGAACCGGAAACTGCAATAAGTACAAGCCAGAATCACAGATGGGAGGTCATTGGCATACAGTAACAACTGAAGCATTAGACATGAGTGAGGTCCGTCAGATGGAGTGAGTATAAGAGGGAAGAGCATTGAGGGCAACATCATAGGGCCCACTGGCATTAGAAGATAAAAGAAGAGAAGCCCGTAAAGGAAACAGAGAAGGAGGGTGAGGAGATAAGTAACTCCAGGAGAGAGTGATGTACTGACAGCCAGAGAGGAAAGAGATGCAGTGTATGCTGGTAGTTTCCGGGTCAGACAGACCTCATTTCCAGTCTAGATTCTACCCCTTACTAGTTGTGTGATCCACGTCAAATTGACTTACTCTCTCTAAACCTCATTTTCTTTCCTCAAAATGAAGAATGTTTGCCAGTCTGTTTCCTCATTTTGAAATGAGGAATTTCAATATTGTCTTGAAGAGTAGATTAAATGGTGTATAAAAAGTGCTCAGGGCTATACGTAGCATAGATAAAGTTCGTAAAGAATGAAACAAGTTGGAAAACATCCTTTGGATTGTGATTCAAGGAGGTCATTGGGTCACTGAGTACAATGGCATGGCAGAGGCAGAAGCCAGAATTGGGTGTGTGTGGGGGGACTCAAGGAGGTAAATGGATTGTGAGGAGGTAGATGATGGTTGGTGTATAGGAGTTCACTGTACTATTCCTCTACTTTTCTGGGTGCTTGAAAATTTGACGATAAAAACATTTCAAAGAGGATTAAATAAAGATTGTTAATCATTAAAAAAAAAAACAAACCACTTTACTTTTCCTCCAAAATATTCAACACATGATAGAAATAGCAGAAGCCTTCAGTGAGTTGGAGGACTCAGAACTTTGCCTGATGGAGAGAAGCTGGCCATAGCCCATGGAGGATGATTTCCAGACTTCTCATGTTAGCAACTGGAAACTCGATTGTTTGTATGTGAAAGAGCGGACCTAGGCCGGCCGACTCCATTTTGTTCTGTGTCCTCCATCTTGAGTGACTATGTCCCCGACATGGCCCCCTTTCTGGAAAAACCGCAGAAAGAAATTCCCGCTCAAACCTCAGGCCATGCCTCCTCCCCTTGAGTAACTTCTAGCTCACCTGTTCAAACTTCCCGTTCAAACCACCCCCGGTAACCTGCGCAACGGGACTCTGACCCTTCCCCACTTAATCGGCTAAGGCCACGACCATCACCCCACCAACTGCCCCTAGATCCCTATAAAACCTTTGTGCTTTTGAAACTCGCTCGCTCTCTCTCCGGCATCTCACCGCTGCGTCGGTGCAGGTAGGGGATTGAGCTCGAGCTAGCTCGAATAAAGGCTCTTTGCTTTTGCATCGGACTCGGCTCCCTGGTGGTCTTTGGGGATCACGAATTCTGGGAATAACATATGTATTAATCAAACTCAGAGTAGGTATGTATTGAGATTCACACCAGCCTGAGCTGTGGAGTCAGACTGCTGTATTGAAATCCTGGTTCCACCGCTTGTAAACTGTGAGATCTTATTTAACCACTCTGGGCCTCAATTTTACAAATTTATAAAATAAAGGTAATTGCTCCTACCTCACATGGTTGTTATGAGGAATTCATATAAGGTGCTTCAGTAGTGTTGGGAATGTACTAGAGTGTTAAAAAATGATGTATTTCTATATTTCTATATTCTACATTTCTAGCTAATCTAACATTTTCTACTTAAAAAAAAAATCTTATATTGAGTAACCTTTTCCCTAAGGGAATTCAGAAGTTATGCTGTCTTTTTGCTATTATCCTTCTCAGGACAGTGGTAAGTATAAGTGATATTTCTCATGACACATATGTTCACACCAAACCACCACATACACCCACATAATGCAGACATTATAAAAATCGCAAAGGTACATTAACTCCTCCCTAACACTCCCTCCTCCTCCAGTAACCACTACTGAAGCTATCAGCTTTTTCTGTTCCACTTTCAAAATTGTCAGAAATTTTCGTGGTAGGGACACATGGACAGGTCAGTTCAAGTGGGAAACTGACTTTCTTGGACAAGCCCAAGTCCCTTTGGGGGCTATGCATTCACACAAATATTCAAGAAGCTGGCTTGACATAGTCACAGGTGGGAAGGGAGGAATTATTTCTAATTAACAACTCCATGGAGAGCCTCACCTGTGGTTTGTGCTTGTTCACTCCCCCACCCACTAAGGGAGGGCCAAGTTGAAATCGAGCATCTTTCATTTTCATCAATCATTTTCACCAAAGAAATATGTTTCTTAAGTCATACTATTTTCTGCAATGATCGGGATATCTCAACCTGTTTCTCTGGTGTGGGGTGCTCTCCTCCTTTTCTTCACCTTTCCAAATCCTATTTATCTTTTCAAGTCAATCTCAGGTCTTGAGTGGGAGGGAGTAAGTGAAGGTGACTTCTTCCATGAGAATCAAGCAACAATGACATAGAAGTCGTGCAGAAGGAATTCCTCTGAGATATACATCACTGAATTGAGACAACTGCTACCATGTTAGTCAGGATATGCTATGCTATGCTACAGGGACATATTGGCCCCAAATCTCAGTAGCCTACCCCATAAAGCTTCCTTTCTTTCTTAAGCTGCACATCTAATTTGAGTGGTCAGGTGGTGGGACACAGAATGTGGGATAGCATGGTGGTGGACCTCTGCCCATATAGTCACTCAGGGGCCAGTCCGACAGCAGCTCCACCATCTGGAATGTTTCTGTCCCAGCTGGGCAAGAGAGAGAGACTGGGGAAAGTCCAAACAACTGTATAATGTCATGTCACCTCCTCAACCTAAAAGTGACACAAATCACTACTCACTTTTTACTGGCCAGAACCAGTCATATGGCCCCTTCTAACTACAAGAGGGCTGGGAGGTGTAATCTTCTGAAATCTAGTAAGAAAAAAATAGAACTATATATGGATGAGGATGGGCGATGTCTATCAAACATAAATATTTAGGTTGCTGGGGTTGTGCTCACAGGTGGAGGGGGCAATGTGAGAGATGATGGGTTTTACTCTCAGAAATATCACCGAGATTTCTGGGTACTGGCTAAATGTACCTGAGTGTATCTGGCCTTTGGATAATGAGATAAACTAGAGTCAAAACCCAATTTCACAATCTATGGAAGCCCAAAGTCTCAGATAGGTGGTTGAAATGGACTGTGCATGCCAAATAGACTCACCCAGTCCTCAATCATGGACCACAGGAAGACTTCTGAACTCAAAAACCAGGGCACTGAGGCATCATTTTTTTTTGTTAGTAGCTTGTCCTTTACTTAACACTTGGCTTCAGCTGGCACACAATAACTCCGAGCAATAATAAATCAATTAGAGTCAGCTGTCCAATAGTTTAGGTTATAAGATTTAAATGTAGGTAAATGCTAATTTATTCATTTATGCCTGACTAACTGCTAAAACATGGAAATATACTCTCTCTTGTAAATAGAAAATAGCAACCAAAGTGCCCTTGGCAGAGAAGTAGGTCCTCCTCTCCCCAAGAGGTAAATTTAAAACAGGACTTGAATTGGATTTGAATATTTACATAAGAAGTTTTTAAAAACGAAGACATTTTTTGGAAAGTTAAAAACATTTTTAAAATGATGAACCAGGAATGAAGGAAGTCTGGTCAGAGTGGATCGTGTTAGGAGAAAAGCATTTGGATTCTTTTATTACATAATTGAGCCAAAAATTCTACTGGTGTGGAGTCTTCAGGGGTAATGCCCTTTGTTAGCAGGATTCCTGTTCTTCTTTGATGACACGAATCCTTTCTTTATGTTATTAGAGAATGATGGCGAGAAGCGTATGCTCTGCCCAGTAAGAAACTCACTGGAATGATGTTTGAGGCTTCCTCCTGGAAGATATTTTACCTAGCTCAAATCCTCAGTGGGCCAATAAATGATAATACGTTCATCCATTTTTTTTCCCCTTCGAAATTACCTACTGGCTGAGATATTATGGATCTTAAGATAGGGTGTCAAGGTGGTCAATAGACCTTTTACTGCTGAAATGACTATAAATCCAATTTCTTTCTTTCCTCATTTTTAAACCTATGAATTTGGAAACAATCTAATCTAGACGTAAATCTGAAGCTGATCCCATGGAAAAATGAGCTGTAACCCCAGATGACTGCATTTTATGTTCACACCAAAACTTTTCTTTTCCATGTGGCTGGCAGAAAGAATAAATTTTACTGAGGCTTAATATTTGTGAATCATCCATTTCAGTATTGTGTAGACCAAAAATGGAACCTCGACAACTGCTTGGGCTGGGAATATCTAGGCTAGCTGGGTTGATTTGGGTCCAATCATGGAGAAACATTGTTTCATTTGAGAGGGAAGATTAAGGTTCTGATCCGATGGGCAGGAATGACCCCGGTGGCTAGGAAAGTTTGAAGCGGGGACTAATTTTATAGGTGGCCAGTTTGTTAGTGGATTGTTTCTAATTCTAATGACTTTTGCTTGTAACTGAGGTCTAAAACGAATATTCTGAAAATGAGGACTCCAGTAGAGCATGATACATCTGCTCATATTCCATTCCAAGCAAGTTATTTGGCCATTCCCAGAGTATACTCCATCCATGGAGATGGTGGAGGAGGAAGGGAATGTTTCTGAGAAATATTCTAAACCAGCATTGAAAGCTGCAGATGAGGCACCCAGAAGATGCCTCTCCACCCTCTCTGCAGAACAGAAGGTGCATGGAGGTAAGTCCTGGGGAAGTGGGGAGCGATGGAGAAAGCCTTTTCGTGGCCCAATGTGGACTGGTGGGTCTCTCCATATTACAATATTGTAGTCATGAATAGCACTTGGCTGTACTTACATAAATGAATACCATTTATTGAGCCCCTACTACATGCTTGGCATTGTGCTAAATGAGTTTCATGCTTATTTCAGAGGTCAACATGTTTCTTCTGCTAGGGGCCAGACGGTAAGTAGTTTAGATGTTGAAGGTCATATGCAGGCTCTGCTTGAGTTACTCAACCCTGCTGTAGTAGTGTGAAAGCAGTCATACAAATACAAAAGCAGACAATACAGAAATGAATGAGTGTAGTTGTGTTCCAATATCACTGTGTTTATCGACTCGGGAATTTGAATGTTACATAATTTTCACATGTCATGAAATATTTTTGTTCTTTTGCTTTAAAAAAATCATTTAAAAATGTAAAAATCATTCTTATGTGGTGGGCTATAAAAAAAAATTGGTGGTTGACCAGATTTGGCTCATGGTCCGTGGATTGCTGATCCCTGCTTTATTTAATTAAATCTTCACAATAAACCTTGTGAGGTAGTTACATTATCTCATAGTACAGATGAAAATTGCAGAAGTTGCTATAGTAGTCCCCCCTTGTCTGTGGTTTTGCTTTCTGTGGTCTCAGTTACCTGAGGTCCATCACCATCTGGAAGCAGATGATCCTTCTGATATACTGTTGGAGGTGAATAGAAGTCCAACGCTATGTGGCATGCCTACATCATCTCATTTCCTCTCATCACGTAGGCATTTTATCTCACATCATCACAGGAAGAAGCATTAGTATAGTATGAGAAGATATTTTGGGAGAGATATATATTATTACGGTATATTGTTATAATTGTATTTTATTATTAGTTATTGTTTTTAAAACAATTTTTTTAATGTTTATTTATTTTTGAGACAGAGAGAGGCAGAGCATGAGCAGAGGAGGGGCAGAGAGAGAGGGGGACACAGAATCCGAAGCAGGCTTCAGGTTCTGAGCCGTCAGCACAGAGCCCAACGCGGGGCTCAAACTCACTGAGCTGAAGTCGGATGCCCAACCGACTGAGCCACTCAGGCGCCCCTATTATTGGTTATTGTTAATCTCCGTGTTATAGTTTATAAATTAAACTTTCCCAGAGGTATCTATGTATAGGAAAAAATATAGTACATAGAGGGTTAAGTACTATCTGTGGTTTCAGGCATCCACTGGGGGTCTTGGGACATATCTCCCACAGATAAGGGGGGACGACTGTATTTCTGCTAATCTCTGGCAATCAGATAATATCACATCAAGATTTTCTTTGCTTTTGACTAATGACATGTTCACTGAAGAATACAGTTTCCAATGTTTTGAGTATATTTTAAATATCATTAATACCACAGAAAGAAAATACATTTATCTTATTTTTTGTGATTTTAAGCACATCATTGATGCTTAATTTATTTGATTATGACATGTGACGAATCATTATTTTAGACTTCTCTTCCATTCAATTATGTTTTTGTTGGGCTGGTGTTAAAATGGACTGATTTCTCCTGAACACACTTTGAGGAAAAAGGAAGGTGGTTCTGAGTGATGGCAGGAGAAATCAGTGAAGGATAAAAACTTGGCCATTTCACATGCAGTTAATTGAGAGATGGCTAAATGTGGACAAATACGAATGCACGTGAATGCATACACACACAGCACACACACACTCTCCAGAGAAAGAATTCCTTTTCTGAATTTGGCAAAACCTAGAAGGGTTACAAAAGGAGATTTTCTCTCCCTTACATCCTCAGTGTGGTGCATTACTGACGCCTCAGTGAGTTTAAATAAAACAACTGGACTCATAAGAATTCATACATATTTCTAGCGTATTACATTTTACACTATAATAAAATTCCTTTACAATATGGATTTTTTGGTTAAATGGGTTTAGATAGAATATGAGCCAAATAATGTTCCTTGAAACACAGTCTCTGCATACAATAACGATCTGATCCATCACAGATATGAGTTTCAGCTGCTGGGACTCTTCTATATTTAAAAATTTGAAACTTCTAATTTAAATAATAGGCAATTAAAAATTTTCGATTGCATCTATTGCCTATGACCAAGACACTTAGACCAAGAAGGCTATGTGCGGAGACTGAAGAATCTCATGTGCTAATGAACAACATGTCCATTATTTGTATGTTTAATAAAAAAAAAATCTAAATTGCCCAGCATGGCTGTGTCCTAATTGAGTATTACAAGATCAGTGGGTAATTGTGCTTTCTATGAGAAAAATCTGTTCCAAAGTCAAAATGTCATCTTGCTGTCAAATAATCCCACAGATTACTATAAACAGAGCTGGAAAAATTGCGCTGTGACCGATAAGATGTGATGTGAATCCTGTTCGTTACCCAAGACACGACGTCCATTGTAATTGTGTAGCTACCACAATGGCTTCTTTCTGCCATCTCCTGCTTACCTGCTGCCACACACACAACTTATTAACATTCGGTGAATACAGTGCCATTCATACAGTCAACCTCTGAGCCCAGGGAGGTCATTACTTCATTATGATGGATTCTGTATTAACACGACAACTTGCATCAAGGATTAATACATCCCTTTCCTTCATTTATGGTTAAATTAGTAATTAGTCTAACACCTGGGTTCCATTATATTCTTGTTTGTCTGATCTTGTATTGAAAATTCAATGGGCTTACCGGAAACTTCAGAGTCCTCTTGCCAGGGAGGAGCTTCTTTCCTCTCTGGCTGCATCTACTTTAAAAAGTAGAAAAATATATTTGGCATCAGGTGGTAATTTGAATATGAAAAACATTGGTGATAGGCAATTAACCAAAGGAACGTACGGTCTAGAAAGTTCGTGGTGGTTTTTAGAAAGTGAGATTAAATGAAACTACGTGAAAGTTCTAGAAATTTGTTTATTGTGATGGGAACCTTGAGTCTGAGGTCACTTTGGTGTTTCTAACTGAAGTGTACAGATCTCATGTTGGAGACTTACTTTCACGGTCCTTTAGTGTAGCATCTCATTCCGTTTGGTAAACTGTCATCAACAGCTGCATTCTGTGTAAATGCATGTTTCCTTTTCCTATGAGTAGTTATTTGAACTTTTGAATTTGAGAATAGAATTATCATAACAAGACACTTTCAAGAGGAAAGAAAATTATACTTAAAAAATGATGTCTCGTTATAAAGAACGACAGAAATCAGGAAGAAACAGCAAGGGGGACAGCTGACGTTTTGGAGAATCTCTATTAACCTTTGATGTCTGTGCCAATTAATGTTTTTTTTTTTTCCCCAACAACACTGGAATATTGTTTAGAAATTCTATGGTAGTTAGTGGAACATTTTACAGGATTTTATTTTATGCTTCTGTGGCTGTCTTTGGAATGAAAGTTTGAATTAACTTGGCATGCTTACAATTTTCACCATGGACAGTTGAATAAAATTCCTAACAGATAAAAGAGCAATGAAATTCACAGATCCAGGCCATCTTTTAAAATAGGTACTTCTCTGGGGGCAGGTTATCTACTAGGTGCTCCAGAGAGTCTCTCCAAGCCCTGAAAGGTAGGTGCTATTGTCCCAATTAGAGATGAGGAAACTGAAGCTCATAGAGATTAAGTGATCTACTGAAGGCCACACACCCAGAACGCAGTGGAGTCAGAATTTAAGACCAGGTCTGTCTGATAGGGAGCCCGTGTTCTTTTCATCATGATGTATCTTACTGGGCCATTCATTCCTAACGCATCCAAGTAGAAGACAACAATTGTGTACTTACCTCAGGAAGAAAAAAACAAAGGCAAACACTAAGAGGCAAGCATTTAAAGTGGAATGAAATCAATTAAATTTGTGATTGTATAGAACGGCATGCACCCAGGCATGCACTGGGCATTATTTAACAAGGGGACTCTTCAGTGCCTTAAATAGATATTCTCTTATTTTCAAAGTGTAGAATTTTCAGAATGGATAGACCGTATCTCATTTTTTAGAACCTGGAGCTTCACACTTAGGCATGGCTTTGGATTTTATTTTATTATTTATTTATTTATTTTTGGGTAGAAGTGTATCTTGCATTAGAAAGTAGCAACACTTGTTAAAGTATAATATTGCGGTTCATCAACAGTTTATGCTGAGCATATTGCATCCAAATAAGAAAAGCTGGCATGCCAGTTATAAATGTATTGCTCTCAACTTCAAGTCCGTCCATTACTGTCTGCTCTATGAAAATAGAGTTGGGGCCTTGAAATGCTTCTTTGCCAGCTGGCATGATGTTAGCTTTGCTGGTAGGAGGGGCTGGAGGGATACTGGAGGAAAAAGTTTCGTTTTGGTCCTGGTCCCGATGTGTTCTCTTGGCAAACTCCTGCTCTGTGTGTAACTTCTACCTCTTAGGCTGGCAGTGCGAGGCACAGCTTTGTTCACCTCTTGCTGCCTGCAGTGTATGGGGTCTCCAGCATCCGGCTCCTTTAGTGAATGGCTTCTCCAGGGCTTGGCCCCTGCAGTGCCTGGCAACCAACAGCATCCAGTATCTAGAAGCTTTCCTCTGGTGGCCCCTTGGGCAGCTTTGCAGCAAATTCCAAGCATCGTACCTCCTTGTCAATGGCTTTCTCGTGCAATCCAGAGGGTGGATTTCCAGCAAGTTCCATCAGTAATGGCAACTCAGCCACTACTCTCTATCCAGTGAGCTGTGATGGTGCTGTCTCCAATAAGGTATGGATCTCAGTCCTGGGAGGAGGGGGAGCTCTTCCTTGGGCACTCTATCTCAGCCCCAGGGGTAGTAACTGCTCTTTAGATCTGCAATTCTTATATTCTTTAGAGTTTTCTTTACTTCTTACAAGCTTACACCCAATTATTGAATCTTCTGTTATAGTTGAACTTCCTTGTTAAAATTACTGTATCATTTCTTATCTCCTGGTTGGACGCTGACTGATACAGCTAAGTAGTAATGTTCTGGGAGTTAGACAATGCCTGGGTATTGCAGAAATCTTTAGTCATCCAGGAAATGTACAGATAGGCCTTGAGAGCCAGGGGAGAAGAGATGGTCTTGATATTTAATAGATTTTAGACTAGAAAGATGATTCAAGGGAAAGTGAATTCTTAGGTGAGGAATTAATTCTCTGTAGTGTGGTTTTCCTACCTCACTTAGAGAAAAAGTCAAAGGTTTCACGTGGCCGACAAGGCCTGTCATGACCTGACCACCCTCTGACCTCACTTTTGACCCCTCTCCCATTGCTCACTTCAGGGACTCCAGGCACACTGGCCTCTTCGTGATCCTTCAACACCCCAGGTACACACCTGCCTCAATGCCTCGCACCCATTGCTCCTTCTTCCTGGAAGATTTTCCTCCAGATACCTGCCTGACTTACTTCCTCTCTCCTATAAGTCTTTGCTTCATTGTCACTTCAGTGAGGCCTTCCCTAATTACTCTTTAAATTTGCAAACTTGACCTGGCACTCCCTCTCCCCTATCACCCTTCTCTCGTTTATTTTTCTCTGTAGCACCTCCTAAGATGCTACATAATTTACTTATTTGTTTTGTCTCATTTCTCTCTGACTAAAAGTATAAGTTCCATGAGGCAAGATGTAAAAACATTTTTTTTAGCAGTGCTGTATCCTTAGTATCTAGAATAATGTCTAAATACTTGTGGACACAGGAATGAATGAACCCCTTATATTATTAGGCTGAATATGACTCAGACTTATGTACCTTATTATAATTTTTATTTACACTTTTGGGTGGATGTGTGTGTGTGTGTGTGTGTGTGTGTGTGTGTGTCTGTTTATGTTCAATGATAAGAACAGAATTAAAGAGATGCTAGCCTTTGTGTTATGGACAACTTTTTTGGCAGTCTGTACTTCTCAAATGAGGTATTCCGATAGTTAATATGCTTTTAAGTGGTATTTTGCCAATGTTTTAAAATTAATTTCAGTGGAAATTGATCATTTTTGCCTCCCATCAGCTATCTCCCTTCTTAACAGCACCCCAGTTTTGCTTTGATAGGACTCTCAATCAGGGACCTGATGACTCCCTACCTAAGCCAGGTGGCTAGAAGGCGTTTACGTCCATAAGAGGGATGATATAAAGACCACACGTGGCTGGCACTATTTATCTCTTCAGCCTCCCTGAACTGACCATTGTTCATGCTTCTGTTTTTCCCTGGGGTTGCTCTAGTCTCTGCCCTTCCAGAGTCTGTGCCATTTTGTGAGTTACCCCATGTCCTTGCCATATATTCTTTCTTTCTACTTAAATTAACCAGGCAGTTTCTATTTCTTGCAGCCAAACCAATCTTAGCTGATAAAATAATTTACTTTATCATTAAGGGAGGATCTGTATCTTATACAGGTTGGCTACAATATGCCTGGATCAGTTATTCTGTAGGAAATATGCTTTTTAAGACCCTGAATATGTAACATAAAAATAACACCTTTCAGTAGCATATTTCAATTCTGATAGACTAAAGGTATTTAGGCAAATCAAATCAAGAAATAGAAATGGTGTAACCTCTGCTCATGTTACATTATTTATACAACATATTATGTTTTGGATGTCTCCTCTAGATTCCTTGTCCCCATTAGTTTTGGAAATAGTAATTGATCTATGTAGGGGCTGGCCAAGAAGGGCTCAGTTACAGAGGAATGAAAATATGTAGTGAATTTATGCAACAGAACAGTAAATTACAGACTGTTTTGCCACACAGAGAGCCTCTTCATTCTATAATAGCTAGCATAAATTTTAAAGAATAATGGAGAAATGCTCTACATAATTTCCAAAACAATAGCGGACTATTTACTGATGACAAGGTTAAAAAAAAAAATCTGCTGGTGATGAGGTTGAGAAATTTGTCACATTTTCAATTCAAATTAATTCAAGACACAATCATAAGAAATACTGTAAATCAATGTTAAAATGTCACAAAATCTGGAAAATAATATCTGATAAGAAACTAAAATAGATATTAGAAAAATATATTCTTTTTTATGAAGATATAATTGACGTATGACATTAGTTTTAGGTATATGACATAATGATATGATATGTATATGTATTGAAAAATGGTATGCTCCTGATCTTGATAATAGAGGTGTTTCCAGATCAAATAATTTATTTTTTCCCTGAAAAACTGATGAAGATGTTTAGCTGATAGTACATATAAAATAAACTTTTAGTGGGTTAACTGTTTTAATAATAACACACACAAAAAAAAAGCCTAGGACTATACCAAAATACGTGTGTGCTAGTCATTTGAGTTAGGTAATAGATCTGATGAGCATTTCAAAAGAGGTTGCTTCATTTGAATATTTAAATTCCCCTGCTTCAGCAATGTATCATACTCTATCTAAAGCAATTGATATTTCCTAAAAGGGACTGCTTATCTCGTATGGCCACTTTGGGAATCTGATGAAAAAAACTTATTACTATGCAAAATTTCAAACAGATAGGAGAGTACAAAGAGAGAGAGAATAACGTTAGTGTGCATTAGAATCACCTGGAGGGCTTGTTAAGATGGATGGCTGGGATCCACCCCCCAGAGTTTCTGATTCAGTAAGTCTTAGGTGGAGCCTGAAATTGGCATTTATAACAAGTTTCCAGCTGATGCTGACACTGATGGTCTAGGGACCACACTTTGAGAACCACTGGTGTAATGAACTCCCCTGTTACCTGTCCTCAGCTAATTATCAGCACATGACCAACCTTGTTTCATTTATACTGCTCGCTCACAGCCCCCTCGTTTCCAGTGGAAGGTTTAGAGGCAAATTCCATCCATCACATACTTTCATCTATAAGCTCTTCTGAATATATCTCTAAAACAGTGGTTGACAAAATCCATCTTGTTGCCTGTTTTTGTAAATAATCTTTTACTGGAATACAGCCACCGCTGTTTGTTATGTGTTGTTTTTGGCTGTTTCCAGGCTACGATGACATAGTTGAATGGTTGCAGCAGACTATAGACCCACAAAGCCTAAAACACTATCTGGCCCTTTATAGACAAAGTTACTGACCTAAACATTTAACATAAATGTCTTAATATCATCAAATATCTAGCAATATTCAGACTTCTTTGATTGTCTCATAGTTCTTTTAACTGTTGTGTATTTAAATCAAAATCCAAATGAGGTCCACTTGTTGCATTGGTTAGTATGTCTTTTTGACTGTTTTATTTTTTTTATTTATTTGTTTTTTTTAATTTTTTTTTTCAACATTTATTTATTTTTGGGACAGAGAGAGACAGAGCATGAACGGGTGAGGGGCAGAGAGAGAGGGAGACACAGAATCGGAAACAGGCTCCAGGCTCTGAGCCATCAGCCCAGAGCCCGACGCAGGGCTCGAACCCATGGACCGTGAGATCGTGACCTGGTTGAAGTCGGACGCTTAACCGACTGCGCCACCCAGGTGCCCCATTGACTGTTTTAATCTATACATTCCCTATCCTTTATTATTTTCTTATAGTTTATTTGTTGGAAAGAGTGGATTATTTGTCCTGTAGACTTTTCCACATTCTGGGTTATGCTTATTGGATCCTGAGGGTGTCCTATATTTCCCTCAAGTCTCTTACATTTCTTGTGATAGTTAAATTGAGAGGCTTGATCAGATTCAGACTGATTTTTTGACAAGTACACTTCATAGGTAGTGTTGGGTACTTCTATTTGCATCACATCTTTTTTTTAATTAAAATATTTTTAATATTTATTTACTTTTGAGAGAGAGAGTATGAGGTTGGGCGAAGGGGCAGAGAGACAGGGAGACACAAAATCCCAAGCAGGCTCCAGGCTCCAAGCCGTCAGCACAGAGCCCGATGCGGAGCTTGAACTCACGAGCCGTGAGATAATGACCTGAGCTGAAGTCTGATGCTCAACTAACTGAGCCACCCAGGCACCCCTGCATTACATCTTTTTATGGTGGTGGGATTGACCGGTGGTTTCAGTTGTTATCCACCTGATCCATTTATTGTAGAACAGCTTTTCTATTTGATTGTTCCAATGGACACTGATGCTCAATCCCTGCATCAATAGTCTCAACTGTGGCTGCTCATTAGAATCATGTGAGGAGATTTTAACCCTCCCCATTGTCATTGCTAGGCCCCCCATGAGGCAAATTAAAGCAGCATCTCTGGGGATGGGATCCAGTAATCATCACTATGTTTAAAGCTCCCAAAGGTGATTCCCAAATGCAGTCAAGCTTCAGAACTCCTGGCTTAAATTCTTCATTCCAGTAGGAGTTTCCAAGTGGTGACATTCTGTTACTTTTATTACCTATTAGCTGAGATTTTCTTTTTTTCTCAGTTGGCTTGAGATACAATTGGCTTTTCTACTGTGTAAGTTTAAGTGTACAACAAGATGATTTAATATACGTATTTATTGTGAAATGATTACCAAAATAAGGTTAAACACACCTGTCAGCTCACATAGCTGCCATTGTGTGTGTGTGTGTGTGTGGTGAGAACTTTTAATATCTCCCTTTTATCAACTTTCAAGTAATTAGCACAATATTGTTAACTATAGTCACTGTAGATCCCCAGAACATTTTCATCTTAGAAGTGGAAATTTGACCCTTTGACCACTTTCTCCCCTTCTACCTGCTCCTGGCAACCACCAGTCTACTTTATGTTTCTATGAGTTCTTTTTCCTTTTTTTTTTTTAATATTCCACACATATGTGAGAGCATGTATTATTTGTCTTTCTCTGACTTATTTCACTTAGCGTAATGCCCTCACTTTTCATCTGTGTTGTTGCAAATGGCAAGATTTCTTTTCTCCAAGGCTGAAGAGTATTCCACTGTATGTATATATATATATATATATATATATATATATATATATATATTCCAATGTATATATATGCATTTGTGTATACACACACACACACACCATATTATATTCATTTATCCATTGAAGGACACTTAGGTTTTTTCCCTGCCCTGGCTATTATGAATAATGCTGTTATGACCATAGGAGTGCTGATGTCCCTTTGAGATATTGATTTTTTTCCCCCTTTGGATTAATACTCAGAAGTGGGACTGCTGGGTCATATGGTAGTTCTACTTTTAATTTCTTGAGGAACCTCCATACTGTTTTCCATAGTGACTGCACCAGTTTGCATTCCCAGTAACAGTGCACAGGGTTCCCTTTTCTTCACATCCTTGCCAGCATTTGTTATCTCTTATCTTTTTGATGTTAGCCATTCTAAAAGATGCGAGGTGATATCTCATTGTGGTTTTGATTTGCATTTACCTGATGATGAGTGATGTTGAATGCCTTTTCACGTACCTGTTGTCCATTCGTGTATCTTCATTTGAAAAATGTCTATTCAGGGGGCGCCTGGGTGGCTCAGTTGGTTAAGCATCTGACTTCACTTGGATCTTCACTTGGATCTGACTTGGGTCATGATCTCACAGTTCGTGGGTTCGAGCCCTGCATCGGGCTCTGTGCTGACAGCTTGGAGCCTGGAGCCTGCTTCAGATTCTGTGTCTCCTTCTCTCTCTGCCCCTCACCCGCTCACACTCTGTCTCTCTGTCTCTCAAATATAAATAAACATTAAAAAAATTTTTTTTTAAAAAGAAAAATGTCTATTCAGGTCTTTCTCCCGTTTGAAAATTGGATTGTTTTTTGCTATTGAGTTGTAGGAGTTCCTTATACATATACTGGGCATTAACTCCTTAACAGATATATGGTTTACAAATATCTTCTCCCATTATGTAGGTTGCCTTTTCATTTTGTTGATGGTTTCTTTGGCTGTGCAGAAGCTTTTTAGTTTGTTGTAGCCCCACCTGTTTAGTTTTGCTTTTGTTGCTTGTGCTTATGGTGTTATATCCAAAAGATTATTGCCAAGACTGATTTCAAAGACTTTTCCCCCATGCCTTCTTTTAGGGGCTTTATGACCTTGGGTCTTATATTTAAGTCTTTAATCCATCTTGAGTTATTTTTATGAGTAGTGTAAGATAGGGGTCCAATTTCATTCTTTTGCCTGTGGATAGCTAGTTTTTCTAACACTGGGATTTTCTTACTAAGAACTTTCATCAACTATTTGGCTACTTGCACGTGGAGAGTAAGGAGGAAGAATAAATACTTTATTCTTATTTTTTTCTTTACCAATTTTCAGAATAACAAGTTTTAGGAACCATGATTTTGGCAGTGATGGTCAGGTGAGTGTCCACCTTCTCCAAGAATCTCTCGTTATGACACCACCTGGGAATTCTTTGATTTGGACCTGATGAGGACACACTGCACTGTCTGTGGGTACAAATGAGGTCACATAAATTCATCTTTACACTTTGATGGTTCTTTGTGCCATCTCCGTTTCTGCAGTACATAGTCTCCCTGCAGATTCTCTCCCTCCAATTATTCCTGAAGTCTCCTGATCATGCCTCACATCCACCTATCCATTCAACAGATATTTGTTGAATGCCTGCCATGTGCCAGGCACATAGACTCAGGAACAATTCTGGTCATTTCATTGGTACTGGTGCTGCCTTGACAAGGAGCCTTACCATTGCCTCTGAGGATGATACAGATCTTGAAAATGCCAGTGTATGCACCAAGGCTGCTGTCAGTGCTTCCAACCCAGCAATCCTGGCTGTGTTGGCACAGTGCTGAGTGTGGACAGTAGTGGGGAGATTTCTCCTTCCCCTATCTTGATTTGTCATCTGGGTTCTGGAAATGCACCCCCCTGTGACCAGGTTCTCACTGAGTCTTTTAGGAAAAGCACTCCTTTACTTGCTGACTTCATCATCATCATCATCACCATCATCATTATTTTCCTGCTGGGGCTTAGAACACCACTTCATCCATTGTCCTTGTCTCCTTTTTCTTCGAACACCCATGTATCCAAAGCCTTATTCTTTAGCAAATTTAAGCAAACCACAAACAAAACAAACAAGGCAAACTTCCCATTCATGCTTCCTGTCACCTTATGAAAACAAGTCTCTGGAAGGATCACTAACTTGTCAGTTCCACAAACAGCAAGACCACTGTTTCTCAAACTTTAAGGAGTGAATTTATTACCTGAAAGTAGCTTGCTGAAATGCAGATTCTGATGCAGCAGGGTTGGAGTGGGGCTGAGAATCTCCTTTTTTTTTTTTTTCTTTAGAGAGAGAAAGGGTGAGCTGGGGATAGGGCAGAAGGAAAGAGAGAATCTTTTTCAAAAATGTTTGTTTATTTTAGAGAGAGAGTGAACGAATGAGCATGAGCAGTGTAGGGGCAGAGAGAGACAGACAGACAGAGAGAGAGAGAGAGAGAGGGAGAGAGAGAAAGAGGGAGAGAGAGAATCCTAAGCAGGCTTCGTGATGTCAGCACAGAGCCCAACATTGGGCTCCATCTCACTAATTACGAGATCATGACCTGAAATCAAGAGTCAGATGCTTAACAGAACCGCTCGGGTGCCCCAAGAGAATCTCCATTTCTTTTTTTTTTTTTTTTTTTTAAATTTTTTTTTCAACGTTTATTTATTTTTGGGACAGAGAGAGACAGAGCATGAACAGGGGAGGGGCAGAGAGAGAGGAAGACACAGAATCGGAAACAGGCTCCAGGCTCCGAGCCATCAGCCCAGAGCCCGACGCGGGGCTCGAACTCACGGACCGCGAGATCGTGACCTGGCTGAAGTCGGACGCTTAACCGACTGCGCCACCCAGGCGCCCCGAGAATCTCCATTTCTAACAAGCTCCCAGATGATGCCTTCGTTGCTGGTCTAAGCACTGTTTTGAGTAGTGAGGAACTAGACTTTGCACTCAGTTTTGGCTCAGCTGGATGCTGTACTGGACAAGGACCTCAGATATTTTTTTCTGAAACCAGGCTTCTGATCTCCAGTCTTTGTTTATAAGCTTTTTCACCATTGCAAGTCAGTGATTCTCAATCCTGGGTGCACATCAGAATTCCTGGTGAAGTTTTTTTTTTTTTTTTTTTTTTTAAAGTGCAAAATCCCTGGGGGTGGGACCCAGGCATTTCTATTAAAAAAAAAAAATCTCCCCAGGTGATTGATTCTAATGTGCAGTCAGAGTTGAGAATGAATTTTTTTTTTTTTTTAAATTTTTTTTTTCAACGTTTATTTATTTTGGGGACAGAGAGAGACAGAGCATGAACGGGGGAGGGGCAGAGAGAGAGGGAGACACAGAATCGGAAACAGGCTCCAGGCTCTGAGCCATCAGCCCAGAGCCCGACGCGGGGCTCGAACTCACGGACCGCGAGATCGTGACCTGGCTGAAGTCGGACGCCTAACCGACTGCGCCACCCAGGCGCCCCGAGAATGAATGTTTTAAATA
>NW_024412413.1:58265797-58299268 GCF_014898765.1 Herpailurus yagouaroundi | reverse complement strand
TTTTTTTTTTAAATTTTTTTTTCAACGTTTATTTATTTTTGGGACAGAGAGAGACAGAGCATGAACAGGGGAGGGGCAGAGAGAGAGGAAGACACAGAATCGGAAACAGGCTCCAGGCTCTGAGCCATCAGCCCAGAGCCCGACGCGGGGCTCGAACTCACGGACCGCGAGATCGTGACCTGGCTGAAGTCGGACGCCTAACCGACTGCGCCACCCAGGCGCCCCGAGAATGAATGTTTTAAATACCAATTTTTTCATTTCAGTGTCACTGGGGAGAATTGCTCCCTCAAAAACAGCTCTTCAAAGTGCTTGCTGTAAATCCTTATGACTTTGGCAATTTCTACTTGGTTTGTGTCGTACCATAGTTCTGCCTTTCCCCAGTGCTGAACTGTTGGAGGGTTATAGATTCTGTTCTCTTTGTACACTTGCTGACCAAATAGAAGGACTGTTTTATTTCACCATCTTTCACAAGACGAACAACTTCCCTTATTGCAGCCCAAGCGAAAAACAGGATTTTACCATTCGGCAGAAGCTTGGATACCAGGGAACATTCTGTGCTACTAAATGGCTTGTTGTTTATGTTCAGATGGTTTGTGTCAGGTATTTTTCCTGATAGAGGCAGAGGACAGTTTTTAGGCCCATCAAAACAAGAGGCAGCAAAGTCTGTTGCAGGCATCAGCCAGAAGGAGGAAAGGAGGAATGGAAAGGCCAGTTGCTGTTCGGGATTTAAAAGGCTTTACAAGGTTGCCAACTGAGAAATGAGTTGTGCTGCTGCCCAATTATCCATCCACCTTCTTTGGTCCACTGGCTCCCTGGTATCCGTGTGCTGAGAGAAAGAAATGATCCTAGGGCAGCGATTTGGAAACCAACCTTTAGAACCGTTTGCCAGATTCTAATATTAAATGTGCTCAGGTTTATCCCTTTTCAGTTTCTGGAGGCATCTCTCTGTGTACTGAGTGCTGGGTTTAAAGGTGTTTTTTTTTTTTTTTTTTTTAAAGTGACATAAATACATTTCCACTCCCCCTTTCTTTCCTGGGCTGAACAAATATATATTGTTCCCAAACCTCTTCCTGGCCAGGAGAAAAAAGGGAAGAGATATGGACTCTGAGGTCCTGCCCAATATAAACTGTGTTTATAAAACTCTGTAAAGCAGGTCCCTGAAAGGAACAAATGTTAAAGTCATTTTGGGTTTGAACCATATGATTTGAACCCAGGCGTAATGGCTTCTCTGTTGCCAAAGAGGCATTGTGAAGTAGACCACAGAGGGATAAACCAAATTGTCATGGCCCCGGGCGTGCAGCTCAGTCCTGGTGCTGGGGGACGCTTTGCTCACGTTGGGACTGAAGGGGGTTAAATCACGGAGGGAAGACGGCTGTATAATCCAAGGCTTAGACCCTAGAGGCAGAGCCATTTGGGTCTCTCAGGAAAGAAGACAAATTCTGGTGAGTTCCTCTGTGGGGAAATGACAAAATCCCTTACCTCATAGAATTTCCTGGTGGAGGCTTCTTTTATTTGTGTTCTTCAAAAACACCAGGCTAAGGTGTGTGTGTGCGCACGTGTGTGTTTGTGTATGTGTGTGTATATGTGTGCGTTGTTGGGACATATAGGAGATGGTGGAAGGATATAAAAACCTGCACAAGGAACTGACTTTGGTGCACTGAGGGAAGAAGGGACTGAGCATTTATGGAGCATCTGTTATATTTTCGGTGCCTTATAAGTTATTGTTATAATCCTTACAATAACCTTCTGAGCTGTTAGGCGGCTGTTAATATTAAATGGTTATTAATCATGAGGAATTTTAATACAAAGCTAGAATTGAAAGTGGACCTGACAGATGGGAAATTTGTCCTTTTGGTTTCCCCAGATTCCCCTAAGGATGGCAGCAGAATGGTTTTCTGTGACTGTGAAGGTCCAGGTATTCTCAGAATGGCTATTCGTGATATCTTCCTGCTCCGGGTAGTTTCTTTAGCAAACCCTATTTCCTAACAAACAGCCTCTCCTCCTTTTCTCATTTCTCTGATAGGAACCAGGTTCACTAATTTGAAAAAGACAGGTAAGTGCCTTCTTCAAAGAACAATGGAGAACGCATGTTGGTTCTCTTGAATTATGGACTATCAGAGCAAATACAGCCCGAGGACAAGGTAGCCCCAACAATCTCTTTTCCTTCCCATTTTGTTATGTGGGCTATTTGGAGGGTGTGTTTTCTCAGAGAAGACTGGGAAAATATGGTAACAGTCTGGCTTATAAAACCTGAGTCAAGTGCGAATTGGAACGTGACCTGACTCCCAACTCTGGACCTCATTCCTTTAATAAAATCTAAGATTGTTCTTGGCCAAACATTCTTATCTGTTTGTAAGCCCCCAGAGGCTCTGGCACCTAAAGGTAGGGCTAGACTCTGGGAGCTATAGATATTCTAATTTTATACATGCAGGATTTGAGACTCAGGGAGTGCAGTAGTTTGTTAGGGCTGCCATAACAGGATACCACAGACTGGGTGGCTTGAAGAAGAGAAATAAATTTTCTTGTAGTTCTGGAGACTGGAAGTCCAAGGTCAAGTTATTGGCAGGTTTCATTTCTCTTGAGGCCGTTCTCCTTTGTTTGCAGATGGCTGTCTTCTTGCCGTGTCCTCAAATAGTCTTTCCAATGTAGTTTTTCTTTCTTATAAAGACATTAGTTATATTGGATTAGGTCCTACCCTGTTACCTCACTTAACCTTAATCATCTCTTTAAAGTTCCTATTTTCAAATACAGCTCCATCCTAAGATACTAAGGGTTAGGGCTTCAGCATACGAATTTTGGTGAAACACAATTTAGTCCATAGCAAGATTATATAAAGTGGATAAGGTCACGTAACTGATAAGAGATGGAGTTGGGACAAGAACCCGGGTGAATCTGACTGTAAAATCTGTCCTCTTTCATACCACACCTAAAGTATAGGATCATTTTAGACTGTGACTTTGTGGGTCAGAGAGATTGGGCTAATTGACTTTTGTATGTCTTTTTACTCTATTCCCCAGCAAGTTTCTAAGATTCATGAGATATTTGGAGAGACTCAAGATGTCTTCCTGTACTTTGTCATTCTGCTAGTGTGATTGTGTTGAAGGTTGTATCTAAACCAACAACACCCATAGATAAGCATGCTCCAGGGGTGCCAGAGTGGCTCAGTTGGTTAAACATCCAACTTTGGCTCAGGTCATGATCTCACAGTTCATGAGTTCAAACCCCATATTGGGTTCTGTGCTGACAGCTCAGAGCCTGGAGCCTGCTTTGGATTCTGTGTCTCCCTCTTTCTCTGCCCCTCTTCTGCTCATGTGCTCTCTCTCTCTCTCAAAAATTAATAAACATTAAAAAAAATTTAAAAAAAGATAAGCATGCTCCAGTCACACCTACACGTATGTATTATACACTCACAGACACTATTTGAATTTAAGTACAAATCTAATAAAACTCAAGTGACCTCAGGCAACAGCTTCCATTAGTTGTTATACTTGGTCCCAGATAATCAGTTCAATCAAACGTGTATGTCCTCTACTGCTGTGTAACAAATTACCTAAGACCCAAAGGCTTAAAACAATGACAGACGTTTATTATCTTTTACAGTTTCTATGGGTCAGGCATTTGGGGTATATCCACTTGGCTAGGATAAACTATATTCCTTAGAATTTCCTTTCTAGTATGTTTCCAGACAGGGTCGGTGACGAGAGTGGTGTCTTGTGAGAGCTCCAGGGTGGAGGAGCAGTGGAAGCCATCTCGTCACGCACATACCTTCTCCCGCTGTGCAATCAAACAGTAATTTTGGTGCTGTTGGGAAAAGATTTTGCAGGTGTAATTAAAGACCCTAATCAGTTGTTGACTTTCAGTAAGGAAGATTATCTTGGGTAGACCTAATTTATCCAGTTGGCAGGGAGGTTTTCTGTGGTAGCATGACTTAAACAACTGGAAGGCCTTCGAAGAGGGTTTAGGCCCGAGGGTGGTAGGTGAGTGGAGACAGAGATTGACAGGGAAAGAGAGAGAGACAGCTTCTGCCTGTGTCTATGGAGTTCCACCTTGCTTGCTTTGCTCGCTTGTAATCTCTTCCTGACTGCCTGTGAACAACAGCTTTGGTCTTTGTCCCTGGGGTTCCAGCCTGCTTGTGATCTTTCCTTCCTGATTGCATGCTCTATGGACTTCAGACTTGCTAAGCCAGCCCTCACAATTTCGTAAGCTAATTCTTTGTAATAAATCCATATATTGCCTACTGGTTCTGCTTCTCTGATTGAGTTCTGACTAATCCAGAGTGGCTTAACTGGGCTGTTCTGGCTTGGAGTCTCTCATGAGGCTGTAGTAAAGATGTTGGCTAGTATTTCAGTTATCAAAGGCTTACCTGGGACTGGAAGATCTGTTTCTAAGAGGGCTCAGTCATATAGCTGGCAGGTGGTGTTGGCTGCTGGCAGGAAGTCTCAGTACCTTGCCACGTAGACCTCTCCACGGAGCTGCTTAAATATCACCATTACATGGCTGTCGACTTCCCCCAGAGGAGTGTGTGATCCAAGAGAGCAAAGCAGCAGCATCATGCATGCCTTATTATTTAGCATTAGAAACCACATATCACCACTCCCACTGGATTCTGTTAGTCACCCAGATCAATCCTGAAACAATACAGAAGGGGACTGTGCAGGACTGTGAATATCAGGAGCAAAGATCAATAGTAGTCATCTTTTTTTTTTTAAATTTTTTTTTTCAACGTTTATTTATTTTTGGGACAGAGAGAGACAGAGCATGAACGGGGGAGGGGCAGAGAGAGAGGGAGACACAGAATCGGAAACAGGCTCCAGGCTCTGAGCTATCAGCCCAGAGCCTGACGCGGGGCTCGAACTCACGGACCGTGAGATCGTGACCTGGCTGAAGTCGGACGCTTAACCGACTGCGCCACCCAGGCGCCCCTCATCTTTTTTTTTTTAATTAAATAAATTTTTTTTTTTAAATTTCAGGAACAGAATTTAGTGATTCATCACTTACATATACGCCCAGTCTTCATCCCAACAATGTCCTCCCTAATGCCCATCACCCACTTAGCCCATCCCCACCCAACACCCCACCAGCAACCCTCAGTTTGTTCTCTGTATTTAAGAGTCTCTTATGGTTTGTCTCCCTCTCTGTTTTTATATTATTTTTGCTTCCTTTCCCTTATGTTCCTATGTTTTGTTTCTTAAATTCCACATACGAGTGAAATCATATGGTATTTGTCTTTCTCTGACTTATTTCACTTAGCATAAATCACTCTAGTTCCATCCACCTTGTTGCAAATGGCAACATTTCATTTTTTTTTATCACCAAGTAATATTCCATTGTGTGTGTGCATGCGTGTGCGTGTGTATGTGTGTGTACATCTTCTTTATCCATTCATCAGTTGATGGACATTTGGGCTCTTCCCATAATTTGGCTATTGTTGATAGTGCTGCTATAAACATTGGGGTGCATGTGCCCCTTCGAATCAGCACTCCTGTATCCTTTGGATAAATACCTAGTAGGCAATTGTTGAGTTGTAAGGTAGTTCTAATTTTAGTTTTTTGAGGAACCTCAGTACTGTTTTCCAGAGTGGCTGCATCCTCACCAGCAGTGCAAAAGGGTTTCTCTTTCTCTGCATCCTCACCAACATCTGTTGTTTACCTGAGTTGTTCATTTTAGCTGTTCTGACAGGTGTGAGGTGGTATCTCATTGTGGTTTTGATTTGTATTTCTCTGATGATGAGTGATATTGAGTATTTTTTTCATGTGTCTGTTAGCCATCTGGATGTTTCCTTTGGAAAAGTGTCTATTCATGTCTTCTGCCCATTTCTTCACTGGGTTGTTTTTTTTTGGGTGTTGAGTTTGATAAGTTCTTTATAGATTTTGGATACTAACCCTTTATCTGATATGTCATTTGAAAATGCCTTCTCCCATTCTGTGGGTTGCCTTTTAGTTTTGCTGATTGTTTCTTCCACTGTGCAGAACCTTTTTATCTTGATGAGGTCCCAGTAGTTCATTTCTGCTTTTCTTTCCCTTGCCTCTGGAGACATGTCAAGTAAGAAGTTGCTGTGGCTGAGGTCAGAGAGGTTGTTGCCTGTATTCTCCTCTAGGATTTTGAGGCTTCCTGTGTTATGTTTAGGTCTTTCATCCATTTTGAGTTTATTTTTGTGTGTGGTGTCAGAAAGTGGTCCAGGTTCATTCTTCTGCATGTTGCTGTCCAATTTTCCCAACATCATTTGCTGAAGAGACTGTCTTTTTTCCATTGAATATTCTTTCCTGCTTTGTCAAATATTAGTTGGCGACATGTTTGTGGGTCCATTTCTGGGGTCCATTTCTCTATTGTGCTGCATTGATCTATGTGTCTGTTTTTGTGCCAGTACCATACTGTCTTGATGATTAGAGCGTTGTAATACAGCTTGAAGTCTGGAATTGTGATGTCACCAGCTTTGGTTTTCTTTTTCAGGATTGCTTTGGTTATTCGGGGTCTTTTCTGGTACCATACAAATTTTGAGATTTTTTTGTTCTAGCCCTGTGAAGAATGCTTGTGTTATTTTGATAGGGATTGCATTGAATATGTAGATCGCTTTGGGTAGTATCGACATTTTAACAATATTTGTTCTTCCAATCAATCCATGAGCATGGAATGTTTTTCCATTTTTTTGTGTCTTCTTCAATTTCTTTCATAGGCTTTCTATAGTTTTCAGTGTGTAGAGGGTATAGGTTTTTCACCTTTTGGTTAGGTTTATTCCTAGGTATTTTATGGTTTTTGGTGCAATTGTAAATGGGATCGATTCCTTGATTTCTCTTTCTTTTGCTTCATTATTGGTGTATAGGAATGCAACAGATTTCTGTACATTGATTTTCTATCCTGCGACTTGACTGAATTCATGTATCAGTCGTAGCAGTGTTTTGGTGGAGTCTTTGGGTTTTCCACATAGAGTATCATGACGTCTGCCAAGAGTGAAAGTTTGACTTCCTTCTTGCTGGTTTGGATGCCTTTTATTTCTTTGTGTTGTCTGACTGGTGAGGCTAGGGCTTCCAACACAAGGCTGAATAACTTTGGTGAGAATGGACATCCTTGTAGTGTGCCTGACCTTAGGGGAAAGCTCTCAGTTTTTCCCCATTGAGGATAATATTAGTGGTGGGTCTTTTGTATATGGTTTTTATGATCTTGCGGTATGATCCTCTATCCCTACTTTTTTGAGGGTTTTTATCAAGAAAGATGCTGTATTTTGTCAACTGCTTTCTCTACATGTGGTTCTTATCCTTTTTTTTTTTTTTTAGTAATGTGATGTATCATGTTGATTGTTTTGCTGATATTGAACCAGCCCTGCAGCCCAGGAATAAATACCACTTGATTATGGTGAATAATTCTTTTAATGTATTGTTGGATCCGGTTAGCTAGTATCTTGTTGAGAGTTTTTGCATCCAGGTTCATTAGGGAAATTGCTCTGTAGTTCTCCTTTTTAGTGGGGTGTTTGTCTGGTTTCAGAATCAAGGTAATGCTGGCCTTGCAGAATGAGTTTGGAAGTTTTCCTTCCATTTCTATTTTTGGAACAGATTCAAAAGAATGGGTATTAACTCTCCTTTAAATGTTTGGTAAGATTCCTCTGGAAAGCTGTCTGGCCCTGGACTCTTGTTTGTTGGGAGATTTTTGATTACTAATTCGATTTGTTTACTGGTTATGGATCTGTTCAAATTTTCTATCTCTTTCTGTTTCAGTTTTGGTAGTTTATATGTTTCTAGGAATTTGTCCATTTCTTCCAGATTGCCCAATTTGGCATATAACTGCTCATAATATTCTCTTATTACTGTTTGTATTTCTGTGGTGTTGGTTGTGATCTCTCCTCTTTCATTAGTGATTTTATTTATTTGTGTCCTTTCCTTTTTATTTTTGATCAATCTGGCTAGGGTTTTATAAACTTTATTAATTCTTTCAAAGAACTAGCTTCTGGTTTCATCGATCTGTTCTTTTTTTTTTTTTTTATTTTGATATCATTAATTCCTGCTGTAATCTTTATTATTTCCCTTCTTCTGCTGGCTTTGGGTTTTATTTGCTGTTATTTTTCCAGCTCTTTTAGGTGTAAGATTAGGTTGTGTATTTTGAGACATTTCTTTCTTTAGGAAGGACTGGATTGCTATATACTTCTCTCTTATGACCACCTTTGTTGCATCCAAGAGGTTTTGGGCTGTCGTGTTTTCATTTCATTGGCTTCCATGTACTTTTAAATTTAATTTCTTGGTTAACCCATTCATTATTTAGTAGGATGTTCTTTAATCTCCAAGTATTCATGGTCTTTCCAAATTTTTTCTTGTGGTTGATTTGGAGTTTCATAGCATTGTGGTCTGAAAATATGCACGGTATGATCTTGATCTTTTTGTATTTGTTGAGGGCTGATCTGTGACCTAGTATGTGATCTATTCTGTATTCAGGAAAAAGAAAAGAAGTGAAAAAGAAAAAAAAAAGAAAGAAAATTGAATAGGTAGACCTGCTAACAGATTGAAATAGGACTGAAATTACTTCGTTTTCCCCTAAAAGTTAGACTATGAAGCGCTTTATAGTCCATAAACTAAGTAGGCAGTGAGATTTTTGTTCTTGAAGAGCAAGGTTGGCCCAGTTGGGCAGGGCTCAGTGTAACGGCTCCATTCTCCACTAGATGGCGCTGCTAGCCTACTGGGGTGGAGTGTTGTGGTGTTTGTAGGTGTGTATGCGCACGCGCGGGAGCGGTGAAAAAAATGACGCCACCCAGCCACCCAGTCTGTTCTCCCGGATCAGCAGTTGCGCACCGGTCCTCCGTCTTCAGCTCTCGTCCACTCCTTGCTTTTCCACTCTCCGTGACCAGGCCCCAGGCGGTACCTCTCTCCCAAGTTTTGTCTCAGATGCGGCTGTTTTCCCCAGCCCCTTACTTCCGAAGGACTGCGGCTTTGACCCGCTCCGCCCCTCTGCGGGAGGGTCTCACCGAGCGATGGCCGAATGAGCAATGGCCGGATGTCGGCTGCACTGAGGAACGCCCGCTGGACCCTGCTGCTGCCGGTGCCCCGAGACTGCAGCCAGGTGCCAGCCCGCCCCAGAAAAAGTTCGCGAGACAGTGTAGCAGCAGCTTTTCAGGGATTATGGAAAATCACAACACACATCTGGCACCAGGCTTCACCCTTAACGACCTTGTTTCAGCACCAGCAAATGTGGCCGTTTTCTGGGGTCTGCTGGGACCAGGTGGCTTCAACAGTCTCTACCAAATGTTCTTCCAGCAGTGGAACCGCTTTTTCCTGTGTGGCCCGAGAACCTCCTGGTCACCACTCTGTTCCTGGGGATTCACCTGTCCCACCAGAGCACCACCAGGTATCAAGCTGCGGAGTTGCAGCCTTTGAGTTCCCCTTGTTTACAGTCTTAATGGAATTTAAGCCCTCTCCTTTCTCCCTTTTTAGTTTAGTCCCTGCGGCTGTTTCCAATTTTCCACTTTCTCTCCAGCTGCTTTTGGGGAGGAGTGTTTTTTCCATATTCTGTCCCCTCCCCCTGTCTCTGTCCTCTCTCTGTCCACAAAAGCACCTCCATTCCCGTGGCTTCTCACTCCCCAAGTCACCTCTCTGCACCGCGTACCTGCTGAATTCTGTGGTTCAGGTTGTGCAGATTGTTGTGTTAATCCTCCAATCAGTTTTCTAGGTGTGCATAATGGTTTAGTATTGGTTTGGCTGTATTTCTTGGACGTGAGACACACAAAAACTTCCATGCTGTTCTGCCATCTTGGCTCCTCCACCGTATGTGATCTATTCTGGAGACTGTTCCATGTGCACTTGAGAAGAATGTGTTTTCTACTGCTTTAGGATGAAATGTCCCGAATAGATCTGTTAAGTCCATTTGGTCTAGTGTGTTATTCAAAGCCATTGTTTCCTTGACTTTCTGCTTAGATGATTTGTCCATTGTTGTAAGTGGGGTGTTGCCTACTATTATGGCATTGTTATCAATGATTTTCAGTATGTTTGTTATTAATTGATTTATATATTTGTATATTTCACATTGGGGGCATAAATTTTTACAATTGTTAGATCTTCTTGGTGGATAGACCCCTTAATTATGATATAATGCCCTTCTTCATCTCTTGTTACAGTCTTTATTTTAAAATCTAGTTTGTCTGATATTAGTATGGCTACTCCAGCTTTCTTTTGATGACCATTAGCATGATAGATGGTTCTTCATCCCCTTACTTTCAATCTGCAGGTGTCTCTAGGTCTAAAATGAGTCTCTTGTAAGCAGCGTATAGATGGGTCTTGTTTTCTTTTCCATTCTGATACCCTATGTCTTTTGATGGGAGCATTTAGTCCATTGATATTTTTTTTTTTAATTTTTTTTTTCAACGTTTATTTATTTTTGGGACAGAGAGAGACAGAGCATGAACAGGGGAGGGGCAGAGAGAGAGGGAGACACAGAATTGGAAACAGGCTCCAGGCTCTGAGCTATCAGCCCAGAGCCCGACGCGGGGCTCGAACTCACAGACCGCGAGATCGTGACCTGGCTGAAGTCGGACGCTTAACCGACTGCGCCACCCAGGCGCCCCAGTCCATTGATATTTAAAGCAAGTACTGAAAAACTGAATTTAGTGCCATTGTGTTGCTTGTAGAGTTGGTGTTTCTGGTGATGTTCTCTGGTCCTTTCTAGTCTGTTGTTTTTGGTTTTGTTTTTGTTTTGTTTTGTCTTTTCTCCATCAAAGCGTCCACCTTAAAATTTCTTGCTGCACTGGTTTAGTGGTCACAAACTCCTTTAGCTTTTGTTTGTCTGGGAAATTCTTTATCTCTCCTTCTATTTTGAATGACAGCCTTGCTGGATAAAGAATTCTTTGCTACATATTTTTCTGTTTCAGCATGTTGAATATATCCCACCACTCCTTTCTGGCCTGCCAAGTTTCTGTGGATAGGTCTGCTGCAAAACTGATCTGTCTTCCCTTATAGGTTAAGGACTTTTGTCCCTTGCTGCTTTTATAATTCTTTCTTTGTCTGTGTATTTTGTGAATTTGACTATGATATGCCTTCATAATGGTTTTTGTTGAATCTAATGGGAAATCTCTATGCTTGGATTTTTTTTTTTTTGAATTTTTAATGCTTATTTTTTAGAGAGAGAGAGCGAGTGGGGGAAGGGCTGCAAGAGAGGGAGACAGAGAATCCAAAGCAGGCTGTGAGTTGTCAGCACAGAGCCTGACGTGGGACTCAAACTCACGAACCATGAGATCATGACCTGAGCAAAAGCTGGATGCTTAACTGACCGAGCCACCCAGGCGCCCCTCTGTGCTGGGATTTTGATGTCTGGGTCCTTCCCCAGATTAGGAAAATTTTCTGCTATAATTTGTTCATATAAACCTTTGTCCCTTTTTCTGTTTCTTCATCTTCTGGGACTCCTATCATTCTGATGTTATTCCTTTTTAATAAGTCACTGAGTTCTCTCAGTCATGAATTGTAATCTTTTGCTTTTGTTTCTCTCCTTTTTTTCCACTTAATTCCCCATAGTTTTGTCTTCTACATTGCTGATTCGCTGCTCATTCATTCTTACCATTGTGGCATCCATTGGAAATTGCATCTTGGTTATAGCATTTTAAATTTCATCCTGACTGGATTTTACTTCTTTTATTTCTGCAGAAAAGGATTCTATACTTTTTTCAACCCTGGCTAGTGTTCCGATTACCGTGGTTCTAAATTCTAGTTCAGACATTTTGCTTATATCTGTGTTCATTAGGCCCCTGACTGTCATTTCTTCTTGCTCCTTCTTTTGGGGTGAATTCCTTCATTTTGTAATTTTGGAGGAAGAAAAAAATTAATAAAATAACAAATAAAAATGAAGAACAAAACAAAAAATCAAATAAAGGAAGCTAGATCCTAGGTGTGTTTTGGTCTGTTTGTTGAAAAAAGCTTGATAGAATAGGGAAAAAAGGGAAAGAGAAGAAGAAAAAAAGGGGTAAGAAAAAATTTAAAAATGAAAAAATGTGTATAATAAAAGAGAAGAAAATGAAATCAAATAAAAAATTAAAAAAATCAAAATAAAATTTTTCTTCCTGTATCCCAGCAAGAGGACGAAAAGAAAGAAAAAAGAAAACAATTTAAGCAAAAACAGAAGCAAAGGAAATGAACAAATAAATGTACCAGCAAACAGAATGAAACCCGAATGAAGTTACATCCAGTTTCCCCTAGCACTGAAACTATGAAGCCCTCTGGAGTCTGTACACACCAGTGCTGGTCTTAGAGGGGATGTGTTTGGAGGGTGCACTTGGGTGGAGTTGGTGTAATAGCTCTGTTCTTCACTAGGTGGCACTGCTTAGCTTACTGGGATGGATCATGTGCAGGAGAGGCAGAAATGGCTTCACCCAGCTCCCCAGTCTCTGGCACAGGAACTTTGCCCTCTCACCGACCCACAATCAAGCGCCCCTCCTTTGTCTCAAGCCTCCGTCCACTCGTCACCTCTACCCTCTCCATGTACAAGCTGTCTGCCTGCCAGCCGGCACCTCCCTCCAGAGTTTTCTCTCAGATGGGGTTGTGTTTCAAAACCCCACACTTCAGAGGAGCCCGTGGCCTGGACCCCCACTGACTCTCTGGGGGAGGGTCTCGCTGAGCAATGGAAGGGTACCGGCTTGCCCCAGAAAACGTTCGTGCGATGGTGCAATGGCAGAGGTACAGAGATTATGGCAAATCACAACGCACAGCTGGTGCCAGGTTTCACAACACTCTGGTGTCTTTGATGTTTTTATTTATTTTTGAAGGAGAGAGAGAGAGACAGAGCATGAGTGGGGGAGGAGCAGAGAGAGAGGGAGACACAGAATCCGAAGCGGGCTCCAGGCTTTGTGCTGTCAGCACAGAGCCCGATGTGGGGCTCGAACCCACAAACCGTGAGATCATGACCTGAGCCGAAGTCGGACGCTTAACCGACTGAGCCGCCCAGGCGCCCTGGCACTCTGGTGTCTTTGGCCCAGTACAAGCAAATGTGACTGCTCAGCGGGGTCCACTGGGACCTTTGCCCCTGTGGAGGCCGTATGGCCTCTACCAAATGCACTTCAAGCAGGGGAACCACTTCTTCCCGTGTGACACCCTCAGACCCCACTGCCTGTTCCTGGGGAGCACTGAGCTCTGAGACTTCAGACACTGCACTCTACTGTTTATAGAATCCTGGTGGTATTGAAACCCTCTCCTTTCTTCCCATCAATGTCTTTTGGGGAACCGATTTCTTGTTCAGTCCCTGTGAGCATTTTCACTCTCTTTCTCTCCATCTGCTTTTGGGGGAGTGCTTTCCTTACACAGTCCTGAGGCACTTCATTCCCCCCCCCCCCTTTTTCTTTCTCCTCTCTCCACAAAAACAGCTTCTTACCTTCTGTGATTTTTCTCTCCCCCCAGTTCACCCCTCTGCTCTGTATACCTGCTGAGTTCTGTGGCTCAAGTTCTGAAGATTGTTGTGTTAATCCTTAGATCAATTTCCTAGGTGCTCAAAATGGCTTGGTGCTGATCTAGCTGCATTTCAGGGACGAGACAAGCTCAGGGCCTCCATTACTGCTCTGTCATCTTAATTACTCTCCCCAGTAGTAGTCATCTTGAAGGCTGGCTACCACAATGCCTTTTTTATCTCAACTCATTATTTTGGCGTCATGTAGATATAGGTATAATAATGCAATGAAGAAAAAGCCTTACATAAAATTTAAAATTTTAGGCACACTTCAATACATTTAAAATAATTTAATTTTAAAGATAAATTAAGTAAAATTAAAAATTTAAATATATAGCTTTTAAATAAAAGGTAAGGGCACAGTAAATCCACCTCCATCCGTCTATCACTGGATTCAATAAATATAAAGAGTTGGTCAAATTTGTTTGATCTATTTCTTTTACTCCACTTTTATTTTTATTTATGTATTTATTTTTTAGAGAGAGAACGAGTGAGCAGGAAGAAGCAGAGAGAGAGAGGGGGAGAAAGAATCCCAAGCAGGCTCCATCCTGTCAGTGCGGTGCCCGACAAAGGGCTTGATCCCACGAACCGTGAGATCGCCGTCTGAGCCTAAATCAAGAGTCAGATGCTTAACCCACTGAGCCGCCTAGGCTCCCCTTTTGCTAAAATATTTTAAAGCAAATTCCTGAAATCAGGAATTTTACCTGAAAATAATTCCGTTTGCATCTCTGGTAAGTTCTGTTTTGTTTTGTTTTATTGTTTATACGTAGCCACCGAGCGTTTATCACACTCAATAAGATTAACAGTAATTCCTTCATGTCATGTGTGCCCAGTCCATACACGAGCTGCCCCCATGGTTTCTTGCAGTTGGTTTGTTTGACACAGGATCTCAGCGACAACCAAACAATGCATTTGATCGTATGCCTGCTAATTCTATTTATGTACGTATGTATGTATTTATGTACTTATGTATGTATGTATTTATTTATTTTCTTAAGTTTTTATTTAAATTTCAGTTGGTTAACATATAGTGTCATATCAATTTGAGATGTAGAATTTAGTGATTCAATGCTTACATACAATACCCAATGCCCAATTTATTTTAACCAAGAATGGTTTCCTCCTCCTTTTTATTTCTCTGTAACATTTATATGTGTTCTAATGCTTTATAGCACTGATGTGTTTCAACCCATTGTAGTTATTGTTCTTTTTGATTTCTTTTAGACCAGTGGGGACTTCTTTAGTGGGTCCTATTTCCCTTTGATGTGAATTCATTTACTGTCGAAAACCTCCTTTCGAAAGGGTGTCCCAGACTCATCTTCATGCATCTTTGGCCCCAGACATGGAATGAGTCATTTATTCAAGGAACTATTTACCTTTTAGTGGGAAATGGTATGCAATCTGGTACTAGGGGTGCTCATTGCCACTGCAATATTTTGAAATGTTATTTTACAATGCACTCAATAAGGCAGCAAATGAAAATAGCTGGATGTTCCCATTTCTAATTCAGTCCAATCTGCCATGTTGTAATACCTTATATAAACAGGGACCATTGAAGTGGAATTTCAGACAGAAGGTCTTTAAGGTGGAATAGCTTACTGCTAGATGATATCGTAGACGGAGTTCTTACTGGAAGTTAAACTCAGGTTATGGCCAATTGAAGCAAACTGAAGTAGATGTTATTCCTTTGATGGTAGATGTTATTCCCAGTTTCCTTACCTGTCCCCTTCCCCCTTTCCCCTCTCCCCTTTCCCCTTTCCCTATGTCCTCACCTCTTTGTTCTCAGTGTTTTCATGTACTGAGTTTTTCCTTCTCACTTAGGAAGAAAACTCCTTCACAGTTACTCCTTCCACTGTGTGGGTTGACTTTTTTTTCAGATTTTTTTAATACACTACAGTGCTGTAAATGTATTTTGTCTTATGGTTTTCTTAATAACATTTTCTTTAGGTTACTTTATTGTAAAAATACAGTATATTTCATACAACACACAAAATATGTATTAATTGATTGTTTATATTATTGGTAAGGCTCTGGTCAACAGTGGGCTATTCGTATTTAAGTTTGGGGGAGTCAGAGCTACACATGAATGTTTGACTGTGTGAGGACCTTGGCACCTGTAACTTCTGTGTTTTTCAACGGTCAACTGAACTTTTTTAGTGGTTATTCTTCAAGGGAAGCAGTAGGTTGGAGGGGAAAGTTGCAAGACCACTGTAGCAAATGAAACTGGATTTCAATCTTGGTTCCTCTGTTTTGCATTTTATAAAATGGGCAACCTGGACAGAGACGGATGAACTGCAAATAATGTATCATTGAGGGAGAACTTTCAGGTGTTGGGAAGGAAGATATTTCCGGGTTGGGCGTACCTTCCAGATGTCTCTCAAATTCTACCTTTTAATCATTTAATTCCATTTGATAAGAAAATAATACTCTTTATACAGTGTTCCCACAGAAGAGAAACCATATTTCCCTCTGTATGCATTAAAAAAAGACTTAGAAATTTCTCCCAATGTAGAAGTTCATTAAATACCATTTTTTGCAGAAAGATTTTGAAGATGGAAAACCATACATCTCATAATTCCAGGGTTTAAAGCAGAAAGGACAGATTTTTTTTTTTTTTTTTGCACCAGAGTAAATATGTCAAGTATGGCCATATTTGCATATGTTGTATTTTAAAATCATGCTTGAAACCGCCTCATATATTCTGAATCTGGCAAGTGGGAGGCAAGGAGGTCACCTGTACAGCTGGTGCAAGTAATGGAATTCCCACCAGGCACATTTAGAAGCTCCAAAATAATGTGACAAACAGAGCACTCCATCTGTTGGTTGTCCATTGAGATGAGCACCTGATCTACGGACAATTTAATATGGACAGTGTATCTTGAGGGTAAACATTTATAGTAAGGATCTTTAATTTTATTTACTTTCCATCTAATTATTCCAGGAAATAGTCACAAATATGAACTGTACAGGAGTACGCATGCTGGTGAACAAACATAATATTTCAATCTTAATTATGCTACATGCAGAAAAAAATGGAAACTTGTTTCAACACAAGACGCTTCATAAATCTCGCATTATTGAAAACCATTTCATAAAAGCTTGGTGACAGTTAATTTATGATATTCAAAATGACCATGAACAGCTACATGAAGAATATTTGAGAGGAGAAAATGTAATAAACCATTTCTAAAACATGCTGTCCTTTTAAACACTTTGGATCATGGAAAAGCAAACATAAGTAATGAAGTAGAAAATTTTTTTTGTGAATTATAAAATATAACATATAACTGATTATAGATGATAGGATAGGTTAGGTTACTGCAAATTCTCATAGCTGTCATTTCGTATCAATATATTTTTTGAAAGTTTATTTTTACAATAGAGAGAGAGAGAGCAAGCGTGTACACTCACATGTGAGCAGGGTAGGGGCAGAGAGAGAGGGAGAGACAGAATATCAACCAGGTTCCTTGCTGTCAGGGCAGAGTCTGACTCGGGGCTTGATCCTATGAACCATGAGATCATGACCTGAGCCAAAACTTAGAGTTGGATCCTCAACCTAATGAGCCGCCCAGGAGCCCCTTGCGTCAATAATTTAAAAAAATTTGTTGGGGTGCCTGGGTGGCGCAGTCGGTTAAGCGTCCGACTTCAGCCCGGTCACGATCTCGCGGTCCGTGAGTTCCAGCCCCGCGTCGGGCTCTGGGCTGATGGCTCAGAGGCTGGAGCCTGTTTCCGATTCTGTGTCTCCCTCTCTCTCTGCCCCTCCCCCATTCATGCTCTGTCTCTCTCTCTGTCCCAAAAATAAATAAACGTTGAAAAAAAAAATTAAAAAAAAATTTTGTTTTTTTTTTTTTTTTTTTTTTTTTTACATTTATTTATTCTTGAGAGACAGAGAGAGACAGAGCACAAGTGGGGGAGGGGCAGAGAGAGAGGGAGACACAGAATCTGAAGCAGGCTCTAGGCTGTCAGCACAGAGCCTGACGCGGGGCTTGAACTCACAAACCGCGAGATCGTGACCTGAGCCAAAGTCAGATGCTTAACCAGCTGAGCCACCCAGGTGCCCCACATTAATATTTTTAACTAATTTCAGTAACCCTCACCTGGAGAAGCAGTTCTCAATTGATATGTGTCTGTTGTGAGGTGTGTTGCAAGTAGTTTGTCATTAATAATAGTTACCAAAGTTTTAAAATGAATTATTCACTAGAAATTAGGGGAAACTCAAAGTGATCTGTATAATAAGGTCATCCAAGGACATGGGACTCAGGCATTTCTGTGAGCCTTCGAGGATGGGAGAAAGCTGGGGAAGGGGGAATTTTTGTTTTAAAAAAAATTTTTTTTTTTCAACGTTTATTTATTTTTTGGGACAGAGAGAGACAGAGCATGAACGGGGGAGGGGCAGAGAGAGAGGGAGACACAGAATCGGAAACAGGCTCCAGGCTCTGAGCCATCAGCCCAGAGCCCGACGCGGGGCTGGAACTCACGGACCGCGAGATCGTGACCGGGCTGAAGTCGGACGCTCAACCGACTGTGCTACCCAGGCGCCCCGGAATTTTTGTTTTTAAAAGAGTTTTTATTTTAATTCCAGTTTGTTAACATACAGCATTATATTAGTTTCAGGTGTACAATATAGTAATTCAACAATTCCACACATCACCCTTTGTTCGTCACAAAAAGTGCACTCCTTAATCCCCATGATGTATTTTACTGATCCCCTCTTTACTCTCTTCACTCTGGTAACCATCAGGTTGTTCTCTATATTTAAGAATCTATTTCTGGTTTTATCCCTGTCTTTCTTATTTTTTCCCTTTGCTTGTTTTGTTTCTTAAATTGTACATAAGAGTGAACTCATATGGAGTTTGTCTTTCTCTGATGGACTTACTTCACTTATTAGCATTATACTCCCTAGCTCCATCCATGTCATTGCAAATGGCAAGATTTTATTCTTTTTATGGCTGAATAATATACCATTGTGTGTGTGTGTGTGTGTATCAATCACATTTTCTTTATCCATTCATCTATGGATGGACACTTGGATTGCTTCCATAGCTTGGCTATTGTAAATAATGCTGCTGGGGCACCTGGGTGTCTGTCAGTTAAGTGTCCAACTTTGGCTCAGGTCATGATCTCATGGTCCATGAGTTAGAACCCTGCATCTGTCTCTGAGCTGATAGTGCGGAGCCTTCTTGGGATTCTCTTTCTCTCTTCCCCTCCCCAACTTGCGCTTTCTTTCTCTCTCTCTCAAAATAAATAAATAAACTTAAAAAAAATGCTGCTATAAATGTAGAGGTGTATGTATCCCTTTGAATTACTGTTTTTGTATTCTTTTTCCCCCCCAATTTTTATTTAAATTCTAATTAGTTAACATTCAGTGCAAGATTGGTTTCAGGAGTAGAATTTAGTGATTCATCACTTACATACAACCCCTAGTGCTCATCATAACAAGTGCCCTCCTTAATACCCATCACCCATCTAGCCCACCCCCACCCACCTCCCTCTGTCAACTCTCAATTTGTTCTCTATCTTCTTTTTTAAGTTTATTTATTCATTTTTTAGAGAGAGAGAGAGAAAGAGAGAGATAACAGGAGGGGCAGAGACAGGAGAGAGGGAGAGACAGAGACAGAGAGAGACAGAGAGAGAATCCCAAGCAGGCTCTACGCTGTCAGTGTAGAGCCTGATGCAGGGCTCGGACCTGTGAACTGTGGGATCATAATCTGAGCCAAAATTGAGAGTTGGCTGCTCAATTGGCTGAACCACCCAGGTGCCCCAGTTTGTCTTCTATCTTTAGGAGTCTCTTATGGTTTGTTTCCTCTTCTTTTTTCGTTTTTTTCCCTCTCCCATATGTTCATCTGTTTTGTTTCTTAAATTCCACATATGAGTAAAATCATATGGTGTTTGCCTTTCTTGCCTGACTTATTTCACTTAGCATAATACACTCTACTTCCATCCATGTCATTGCAAATGGCAAGATTTCATTCTTTTTGATGGCTAATATTCCATTACATGTATACACACACACACACACACACACACACACACACCCCATATCTTCTTTATCCACTCATCAGTTGATGGACATTTGGGCTCTTTCCATACTTTGGAGATTGTTGATAATGCTGCTGTACACATCTGTGTGTATGTACCCCTTTGAATCTGCATTTTTGTATTTTTTTGATAAATACCTAGTAGTGCAATCGCTGGATCGTAGGGTAGTCCTATTTTTAACTTTTTGAGGCACCTCCATACTGTCTTCCAGAGTGGCTGCACCAGTTTGCATTCCCACCAACAGTATAAGAGGGTTCTCCTTTCTCCACATCCTCTCCAATGCCTGTTGTTTCTTGTGTCATTAATTTTAGCCATTCTGACAGGTGTGAGGTGGTATTGGAGAAGGGGGAATTGTACACAACCTGAAGCAAATTTCCTCTGTGCCAGAGCCCTTACATCCATCATTCATCACTATGTCATAGTGGGTATAATAAGGTTGGGAGCTGCCAAATACTTGAGCAAAGGTTGGGCATGGCGCTAGGGACTCTTTGTGGGCTGGTGTGATATAATCACCTCTGCTTCTTGCTCAGATTCTAATGGCTCTCCAAGACAAGAGATGTTGCTTCCAGTTTAGAGAGGCCCTGTTCCTGATATTGTTTGCCAGTTAAACCTCCTACGACACTTGTGTAAAGGATGCTCGTAAAGGAGGGTGCCTGGCTCCCTAGGAATGTATATTCTCCTTTACTATTGAGTAAGGGTCTAGGAGAAGCCAGGTGTGATACTGACAAAAGTAAAAAAAAAAAAAAGTAGCAAAAATAAAAGGTAATCAAATAAAATAGTAAAAAGTAATAGTGGGCTCTTTACCGAGCTCTTTACATATTCATTAAGTGCTTTAAATAGACATTAATCCCGACCACACTCCTCTCAGTTAGGTATTATTATTTCCATTTTACATATGGTGTAATTGAGCCTCAGGGATTTTAAGAACCTTACTCAGGGTCCCAGCTAGTGATTGACAGAGCCAGGTTCAAACCCATGTCTGCAGGATGCCAGTTGCCAGCCGTGTGTACTGTGTTCATTGTTGCAAAGTAAGAGGGGAGGATCCTACACTCCATGAGTGCTGCTCAAGAGATGTAACAAAAATTGTCATGCTATACAAAAATCAACTTACACTTTCAAAGCCTATTACAAATTATGAAGCTTTTTTACATATACTATCTCACCGACCATTAAAATAACTAGGGAAGACCCTCTTTATGTGTAAGACTCACATGTGCGTGTGTGTGTGTGTGTGTGTGTGTGTGTGTGTGTGTGTGTGTGTATGTTGGACATTGCGATGGAGTGAGAGGGAGGGAGACAATGATAGAGTACTCTATTCCTGTTATTCAGTATGTGAAATGACATAAACAGTGTAAAAGCTTTAAAGATCTTCATTTCAATTGATCTGAAGATTAACAGATAATCTTTCCTAATAAAATAAGAAGTAAAACTGAACCCTGACTCTTTAGACCTGACCCAACTCTTGGTTTCTTTTAAATTCTTGACTGATTGTCCCTGCCTGGCTTCTGCTCCAGTTGGTCTGAATCCAGCAACTGTGAACCTTAACTCACAGGCTATATTACTCCTGACTTGTGGGCAGAAGGCATCAGTGAACTCTTTTTTGTAAGGCCCTGGGACCAAAGAGGCAGAGGAAAGGTGAGGGAATGACAGTGAGGACCTTTTCAAAGTATTGGTTTATATATCATATTTCAGTATTCCAAAAGTATTATTTAGGCTTTTGTGCACTACCCATTTTGGAGAACAAGAGATAAGTCACAAGCTTGACCTTCAAAGATCAAGTTGTAGAGGCATCATTTATGAAGTATTTATGTGTGGATATAACTTAATACATTGGACCACAGGTGAGCTTTGTTTCTCTCAAGACTACCCACCGATCCACTAGCCAAGTTCACACCCAATGACAGCATGTCATTTTTGAGCCAAAATGACTGTGGTCCCAGAGCTGGTTCAACTTCCTTTTGCCTGGAGGACAAAGTATAAAGCCATCTTGGAAAGGAGAAGGAATTTTCATAGAGAGGGCAGAGTTCGTGAAGTGTTACATTAGGCACCCGATCCCTTCCCCTTTTTCCGATCTGTGGGGGTACAGAGGTCACTTGACCTGCTCTCTTTGCATCTCCCACCAGCCTAAGGGGTCCCTGAGAGTGTTCCATGGGACTTGAAAGGCGATTTTAGACATAAAGCTGGTGCCTTCTTCTTTCAGGAGCTACCATTAAAACTAGGGGCTGACAGATGTGCCTTGCCATGGCTGGGTCTGGAAAAACCATTGCGTGGTGCAGCTGAGATGGATGGAGATTGTCTGGGTCTCCACCATGTGGCATGGCAAGGATGTTTGAATTTTCCTGTGTGCCCAGAACCCACCTGCAAAAGTGACTAGGCGCAGTGACTGGTTTGCAACCCTGCCCTTTCCCCAGGGTGTAGAGTCAAAGGGAAGGAGTAGAAGGAAGGTGGGAAGAGACCTGGATGATGTTGACTGAGATAGTAATTCCTGAAGTGGATTAAAAGACACTTACGGACTGGGTCAATTTTGGTGGATTGGACTAAATTTAGTTTTCTTACTGTCAAGTGGGAGTGGAAGCCTGTCAAAGAAAAGTGTGTGCAGATATAAAAATAAAGAGTTTCAGGTTTTCACAAAGCTGATTTGTCATTGTCCAATTCATGCCACTTACAGTAGATTTGTTAAATCTACAGTGAGGCAGTTATTGAAAGCCAGGCTTTGTTGAAAAGAACATGCCTTTCTAAATTCCAAAAGCTTCCCTTTAAATAACAGAACTGAAGGGCTGAGCTTAGAGCACAGGAGGAACAGGGCATTGGGAGAGGAAAAGGTCAAGGACTGGCCTGAGGGCCTTGATCCACGTTCTCCAATTGAGGTTGAGAGTCTTTGGGGGATGGGGGTTAGAAGCAATCAAAGGACTTTAGGGAAATCCTGAACAGGAATCTTTCACAATCACTGGGAATTAGGATCCAGAGGGAGTGGAGATCAGTCCCAGAAAATAGAGTTCCTTTTTTTTTTTGTTTGCACATTTGAGTCACAGAGTGGTGAGATGTATCACTGCTCACGAGCATGCAGGGGCCTTCCTGGTGGGAGGACTAGACATCCTCACCCTGATAAACTCAGGTATGGCTATGTGACCTGCTCTGGCAAATAAATGTGAGCAGAAATGAAGGGTGTCTCTCTTAGGCAGAAATGCTAAGCAACATAATTGGTCATGCTTTAAAAAAAACAACCCTCTATCTCTTACCATGGTGGAAGCAGGTATTGAGGTGGAGCTTACATCAGCCTGGACTCTCGAGTGACTATGATGGGCAGATTTTCCCTGTTAGTTTATGATGAGTGAGAAGTAAGTGTTCTTATAATACAACTTTTGGGTTTTTTGTTACTGCGGCATGAACCACTACTGCTTTCTGACCAATACACAGTGTGAAAATTTTATCCCCAAGACATGGTCTGTATAACTCCATTTAAACAGGTATAGTTAATTTGCTGAAGAGGGCAGCAGGATTAAATTCCATCCCAGTTGTTTCTCAAACAATTCAACTTACTCCCTAACTTACTAGGACTAACTTACTCCCTTTTGTAATGGCCCCTATTACTTTCTACTTGAATTATAGTTATTGGTGATGCATTTAAAGTCCTCCCCTAGGCTGAAGATTCTTTGAGGATGGGAAGCATGTCTGCTCCATTTTTGAATAAAAACTCATTCCTCCCCCCACCGCAAACAAAACTTTCTCATAGTTATTATTGAACCAACCTACTAGTGTGGAAGCGTAGAAACAAGAGAAAAATAATTTTCCCAGTAAAGCATGTCCGGCTGTTCAGATAGTAGTGATGTTTTCAGCATCATGTGGTAAGAGGCTGGTGACTTTGATACAGCAGACATATGTGTGCCATCTCAAGTACAATTCCGTATGCACCCAACTTTATTCTTCTCCAGTGTCTCCTCTCAGAGTTGAACCTGATTTTATTACTAGTTTTCATTTGAATCCATTGGGGAATGGGATGATCCCGCTTTTGTTTCTTGGCCAAGAATCACTTGATCCTGAAAGTCTCGTGAGAGGACATGATGAGGATTAGAGTCAACTGCACCCACCACAATGGTCAAGAAAGGGAATAAAAGAACAAAGCCCATTCTATACAGGTCATTTGAATGAGTGGTAGAAACTATTGGTAGAAGCTTGTTTAGTCTGAAACCTCTGAAAACAGAAATACAATAGATATTTTGGATGTTACAATTTCCTAAAAAAAAAAAAAATTCTTGTTGTATTAGAGAGATACCTATTATGTAGAATAGAGCCTTTCTTTTCAGTGGGCTTGTTGAATGGAAGCTTTTGCAACTGCACACTCTTCAGATAAGGTGAAAAATAAAGAAAAAATTATCATTAGCTAACATTTATTGAATATTTACCACGGGCCAAATACTGTTCTAAACCTTTTACACTTACATCTTCAGAACAACCTTAAAAGTTAGGTACTATTATGATTCTTAATTTTGAGATAAAGAAAATTCAGCACAGAGAGGTTAAATAACTGGCTCAAGGTCACACAACAAGGTGGTGGATTTGGAATTCAAATCTAGGTCTGACTCCAAAAATCTTGCTTTTAGCCACTGTGCTATACTACTCACTCAGCAGCAGAAATATTTTTGAGGCTTCTTCAGCTCTCAGCTACCTTGTCTGGGAGCTACCTCAGTCTGTAACTCACATTAAGGAGTAGGACTTAGGTCTCCTTCAAAGCTGATGAGACTAGCGGTAGGCTGGTCAATGGTTCATCCAATGGAATGTTAGATTTTTTTCTCTAGAAAATTTAAACCAAGAAACACAGAGTGTGAAATTAGGGTATGTGAAAGGCAAAAATGACAAATTGAGGGTCTTTGACCTGGACCTTTTTGTTTGGCCCCAGCCACCAGTGAAAAATTAAAAATGGGAGAGTGGGGAAGGCAAGGGAAAAAGTCACAAAATATTGTCCATGACAAAAAATAGCATGTGTAATATTCCACTTAGGTATTATTATACTTGCGTGTGTATAGGTATAAGGAGGTGCTGGTGCATAAAAATATGGTCACCAAATGTTAGTGATAGCCAATGAAGAGTAACGGCATTTTAGGTGATATTTATTATTTCATGTAGATTTATGTATCTCTTGACTACTTTACAATGAGCATGTATAATTAGAAAAAAAAAGATCTTAATTTTAAACATGAAGATTTTACATAAATCTCTGTATTCCTAGGTTCAGTTGAAACTTGAAAGCACTGGCATTTCTGGGCTCACACTTTCACATGGCAACCAGGGCTGGGGCTGAGTCTCGACTTTTCCTTCTAGCATGGTGGATACACTCTAACTTCCACAACCTGTTCTTCACACTTGACTGTATTTGCTTATTGCTATTTAGTGCTTGTTGCCTGTCGGCATTTGAGGGGCCTTTCTTTAGAGACTTGGGGTTAGCAGCCATGTTGGGTTATGTGCAATCTACAAAAGCCATGTAAGGTAAGGTAAGCCATGCAAGCTCAGGATCTAGAGCAGGGCCATCTAATGGAACTTTCTGTGATGATAGAAACAAGCACTTGAAATGTGGCTAGTGTAACCAAGGACCTGAATTTTAAACTTTATTTAATTGTAATTCATTTAAATTAAAATAGCCACGTATGGCTTATGGCTACTATACTGGGTAGTATAGATTGAGAGACAGAAAGAGAGGAAAAGAGAAAGAGAGGGAGAGAGAGAGAGAGATGAGAGTTTGCTGAGGGTGGAGATACTCTAAAGAGAGTATCTACATAGGTCGTGCTAATAGGTGGCCCAAAAGTCACACGTAGCCTACCTTCAGACTGTATATTGGACAAGAAGTGAGGGATGAGAAAAGGGGTTGGTGCAAGAGAACCTCTTTAGAGAGAGCTGTCAGCATGTTCTACATTTCTCCCCCTTTCCTCCACCTGCTTCAAATCAAGTAATGGGGATGCAGGAAGAGTGCACAGAGAAGTGACCTATTCCTTGGATTTACAAGACTCAGAAGTGGGTGTTTGGCTGTCCTTGGAAAATGTCAAAGGAGAGACTAGCTGGTGATGCCCCTGCCCACACAGCAAGGAGAAAGGGCTAAAATGGGAGCAGCCTGAGTTTGACAAGAGGGTACCCTCTGGTCTAGAGAGAACTCAGTAGAAGGTGGCGGTGGGGTCACTACCTAAGAAGATGAGATATCTACAATAGGAAGAGTCTTTGTGGGGTCTACTTTCAGAGACTACTGTTGGAAGGGAGGGAGTGGAAGACCCCAAACACACCCCCTGAAAGAGAGATGTAGCAGTGTGAACTGCCAATCAGAGGGTACCAGCCTGCAAAGACTAGAGCACCCATCTCGAGGCCCTTTTCCCCCTTTTACCTTCCTCACGTGCCTCACTTGGTGAGGAGGTGGACCAAGGAGAGCAAAGGCAGACCTCAGCTTCTATCTCCGCAAAAGGTTTCCAGTGGGAAAAATGGATTGCCATTTACTTAGGTGGGGGAATGCTGAGGGAAATGTTTTACTTCTGAAGGGGAGGAATCAGGAGTTCAGTTTGGGAAGGTGGATACCAACTAGCTAGCCTAGAGGAGATGTTGAGGAGACAGCTGTATAGAATCGGGAGTTCAAGAGCGAGAGGAGAGAGAAAGTTGGGAATTGTCGGCATGTAGATGGCATTTGAAACCATGCAAATGGATGAGTTCACTTAGGGAGTGAGCCCACATAAGTAGAGGACTGAGGGCTGAGCCCTGTGACACCCCGATGTTTAAATGCATGGAGATGGATGGATCCATGTAGGGTGCTTAGAGCAGAGTTTGGCACATGTTGTGCGCTCAGTAACTGCTATTATCAGTCGGAAATGACTGGGGAACAGAGGTTTTCTAATGGAGATCAAACTCAATGTTGACCTAGTGACTTGTAATAGCTACATAGGTAGGGGGCAGCGCTCGCCATAGGAAGAGCAAGTGGCAAACTTGCTAATTCACATTCTATATATGGCTCTGTTCCCAAGGCTGGTTTACTGAAGGACGTGTCCTGTTCAATCCTATCTGGGGTGTGAGGAGAGAAGGATGGCATCCAGGGAGGCCAGTCACCCAGACAGAGCCTGGGGAGGCAGAAGCAGAGTGCAGCTGTCAGCTTTACAGGTGCAGAATCTGTACTTTAGCCTTACAGCTGGAGTTGTGCCCGGAAACCCCGTGGCCAAACTCAGAAGAGACCGATGGTTCAATCGAAGCACGATTTTAGTAATTTATAATTGACGAGGGCTTCTCTGCATCCTAGCAAAAGGCGTCTTTATCTCTTGCCTGGACTTCCACAAGAGTTCCCAAACATTTCCCCACCTGCACTCTTGCTCCCCTCCAGTTCTTTCGCCACAGGCTGGCTGGAGTGATCTTTAAGGAATATTGTTTGGATCATGTCCCTCTCAATCTTTGATTCCTTCTTTGTCTGGCTAGTATCGGAATAAAGTCCAAACTTGACGGAGTTTGGCCCTGCTTGGTCTGAGCCCAGCCTTCCTTTCCAACTTTGTCTCAGGCAGCCCTCACCTCCATCCTCCTTCTCTTTATGCACGCTAGCATTTTTTCAGATGGAGAGCCTCACTCGCTCCAAGCCCATCTTACCTCTAGATCCTCCGACCTGCTAGTCCCTCTGTGGGTGCTGTTCCCTCCCAACCCTGCACACTTGGAATGTCAACTTATACATCTCTTCCACACAGAGGGCCTTCCTGACCTTCCAATCCGAGTTAAGTCCTCCCAGTTATTGTTTCTTATCTTTCCTTCATAGCACTTCATAAAAAGTTTATAACTATACGTTTATTTCTACGTTAATTTGTTTAATGTCTGCTCTCTGACTAAGCTTCCGGTCCATAGGGCAGTAGTTCACGACTGCATTGCCCAGTGCCTGGCAGGGTGCTTGGTACACGGAAGTTGCTCATTGAGTATTTGTTGAGTAAATGGATGCCAAGGGGACCAGAATGTTATCTCTGTGGCTCAACAGTGTTCCTGTAGAAGATTTACCTAGGAAGCCAGATTACCCGCTGGAGGTGGTACCAGCATGGAATCAGGGCCAGGGAGGTGGTTGGGTGATTTTAGTGCCTGGTGTGTTTAAATCATGAGATCCTGATGCCCTCATCTCTACTCTGAGGAAGTATCTGCAAGGGGTCTGGTCCTTTGCTTTTCTAGGGCATCAGGCTCACCCTTCTTTCACCATGCAATTGGTGAGGTTACAAATAGAATCATAGGCTTCTGGGCTTTTATTTTTATTTATTTTTTGGTATAAATAATTTTTTTTGTAATTTTTATTTTATTTATCTAGTTTAAGTTTTTATTTTAATCTCAGTTAACGTACAGTGTGGTATCATTATTATTATTTTATTCTTTATTATTTCATTATTTCAAAGTAAATATGATAAGAAGCAAATAGTTTGGAACTATAATGTTCACAGAGTCTAACAGTTCCCTGCTTCTAAAATTATGATTGGGGAGGGTGGTGCCTGGGTGGCTCGCTCAGTTAAGCATCTGACTTCAGCTCAGGTCATGATCTCACGGTTTGTGAGTTCCAGCCCCGCATCAGGCTCTGTGCTGACAGCTCAGAGCCTGGAGCCTGTTTCAGATTCTGTGTCTTTCTCTCTCTTTGCCCCTCCTTGCTTACGCTCTGTCTCTCTCTCTCTCTCAAAAATAAATAAACATTGGGTGTTGTATGGAAACCAGTTCGACAATAAATTATATTTAATAAAAAAGAATAACAAAATAAAATTAAAAAAATAAATAAACATTAAAAAAATTAAAAAAAAAACCATAAAATTATGGCTGGGATTTGTGCGTACTCAAATTTCTCAGCCATTTTTTTCAGAATATTGGTTAGTGTGAATTATCTTTTCTGACAATTTATTTTAGTTATTGAACTATTTACTTACTTATTGCAGTTTCATGTTCAGCCTTATCTTCAAGTTCGGGGGCTGTCTTGTCACATATGCCAATGACACACCCAGTGGTGTAAGGCTTTAGAACACTTGCCAGTTCTGGCTTCCTGATGTGAAATTCAGATTGTTTTTGAATCTGTTAATAGATTCGATCAAGGCAAAAGGTCTTCAATTCATAAAAATGGACCATAACAAACTGAGAAAACAAAAAGCTCAACAGAGGTATGATAGCGCTTTCCTTCATGTTTCTGCCTCTCTGTTAAATACCCATATAAATAGTCTGCTGCAAAAGAGCCAACGTTGATTAACGCAGATTCGATGGCCATTCTGGCATGTGTCAAAATACAGAGCCCCTAGTGTGTATTTTCTTCATGTCAGTTCTCTTCCAGGAAGTCATTTGAATAGTATTCCATAGCCACTATGCAAAAAGCCTGGAAGAATGCAAAGAAGAAAATCATCTTTTTTTTTTTTTTTTTAATTTTTTTTAACGTTTATTTATTTTTGAGACAGAGAGAAACAGAGCATGAACAGTGGAGGGGCAGAGAGAGAGAGGGAGACACAGAATCGGAAGCAGGCTCCAGGCTCTGAGCCATCAGCCCAGAGCCCGATGTGGGGCTCGAACTCACGGACCGCGAGATGGTGACCTGAGCTGAAGTCGGACGCTTAACCGACTGAGCCACCCAGGTGCCCCAAGGAAATCAACTTTAAAGAAAATCTCGAAAGGGTTGCTTGCCATAATTTTATAAATGTTGTCACGAAGGACATGCCCACCAAGCCCTGCCAGGCCACAGTCAGCGGCGGACCCTGTATGGTTAGATCCTGCAATGCTGCCATTTCTCACACTTTGTGATTACCGGATGCAGAGTGACAATTTATGCAGCCTTATGAAACACGCCAGAACAACGTAGCATTTAAGCTCAGCTATTTTAATGGCCCAATTTATTCAGACTGCTTGAGGATAAAAAGTGATTTCATAGGATTTATTACTATTAATCACTGCAACCTTAGTATTTAGTAGATTGTGGGCAGGTGTTTTCAGGATTATACTAATAACAAAGGAAAACAACAGACATGTTTTTAATAGTCAAATTATAATTAGAGACAATTAATGTAACGTTTTAAATTAGAATAAAAGGGCAAGGTTAGCGCGTTATCATATATTATAATTAATGTATTAAATGCAGACACAATCATCTTACTTTCTTTTGCAATTACTCATTCTGCTTACAATAAGTAGTTTGGTAACAGGTTCAGAATGAACGTGGGGGAAAATGAAAGGCATTATGGCTTCACTTCTGGTGTCTAGGAAGGAGAGAGAATAAGCTATATTTTAAGAGACCTCTGAAAAAAGTTCATTTTAAAAAATGCCAACACTCAGGTTTATTATTATTCTCCTGGGGCACACACTTTGAAATGATATTTTCACACAAGGTAGAATCTGAAATTTGAATTCTGTCATAGCCACAAAATGCTGAAAGTCCAGGTCTCACAGGGAATAACATTTAAATATTAAATGTCTATGTCCGAGGCGGAGATGACAAGAATAAAAACGATCCCATTTCAAGTCTCTGTCCTCTTTGTTTTTTAAACTGGGTTAAATTAGCATTTTTGTTCAGTTGGGCCTGAAAGAATACAAAGTAAATACGATAAGAAGCAAATAGTTTGGAACTATAACGTTCACATAGTCAAAATGATTCTCCATTTCACCAAAGGCCTCCCTTTTCATGGAAGCATACGATTGTTATTTACAGTCTGTGGGACTAGAATGACTGGTCCATCAGTCAAACTGCATGCTTCGTGCAGCAGAAAAAAACCAAAGGGATGATTAACTGAATTTTTTACTCGATAACAAATTGTCCTGGTGTCAGAGAAGTGGTCTTATAGTCCTCATTGTTTGGCCCTTTCCTCCATTTTCAGGACCGGTATCTTACACATGTCAGTCACTGGGTGGCCTGAAGGATGACGGCTTTCTGGGGCTACCTTTTCCTTACATATTTAAATAAGGATAGCCAGAGTCCCCATATGTGTTAGAGTTTTTGAGGAGCACGTAATAAATAACTCCCTTTTCTTACTTAATTTCTCAATTTGTGAAGAAAAATAGAAGTGATTGTATAACATGCGTATATTCAGGTGATTACAGAAATGGGCCAAAATATCATCCAGAAAAAGAGAAGGCTCTGCAACAGGTCCAGGTGGCTGTGTAAAGTGTTCTGCCATGTGACCTAGTGGATCTGATGGTACTTGAAATGTCCGTGTAGACTGAGATGTGTATGGAGCTCCGGCAGGAGCCTTTTTGCGCACCTCCTTTAGAATTTTAGAGCACAGCTCTGCCATGCTTGGTAGATGGCTATTCTTTGGAGAAACACTTGGCCATGGGCCACCAAATGAACACTCGCTGTCTCTGATAAACCTGGTGATGACCGACCCACCAAACCATAAAGCTGTCCTTCAGCAGAGCTTGTGCAGGTGCTGAATGTGTAAGTAAGTTGAATGAGTAGGTGGCCCAGATGGCCTATGGACCGTTGCTACCTTGTCTCCTCTTTCCTGATTCACACATACAGCCTCATATGGAGTTCCCTATGACTAACGTTGACAGAGGAGGAGAAAACTTCAGGCCTGGTTTATAGGTCTGCATGATGTGCTGGCACATCCCCAGAGCAGATAGCTCAGTACTACTGGCCCATTCTGAGGTGGTTCTGAAGTATAGCAGTGAAGGAAAAATTCTGTTGTTGTACAGTGCGTCAAGGAATACATTCAGTTATTCATTTTTCTTGGAAGAAAAGATGGCTCAATGTATGGCTCTATATTGACTCATAGACAGTGGCCAGTGGTTTGACTAGATGGCCAGTGTCTTGTGCTCAGTGTTTGGGTCTGTATGGTATGTGTTAGAAGGCTTGTTTGTGCAGGTACACCCCGAAGGTCCCTGCTAATCACTATCTTAAGAATGTAGAAATCCCATCCTCTCTCTACGTTCAAGAAGAATGTGCAGAAGAACATGTTGTTCAGCATCCAAGGTCAGGGGCTCTGGAGGCAGCCAACCTGGAGCATCTCCTTTGTAACAAAGAGTGTCTGGAGGGCAGAACTTGATCTCCTTGCGATGCTGGCTGTGCAAGGAGGGAGAGGCTACAGACAGTTGCTGGCCTAAGTTGCTGCCCTACAAAAACTTGATGCATGTAGATCCTAGCAGTGGATACTTTGTCTGGTTGGCTGCTCCTGGACTCCCTGTATGTAATTTTCCCCAGTAAACCTAGGTCTTGATTGCTTGACCTAGCTTGATTGCTGTCTTGATTTTATCGACCTCCTTGGACCATCACCCACCCTTGACTTAGAGTCTGCTGGGGGGCCATCTACAACAGGTCCCCCCAAGAAGAAACACAACTGGAAAATGGTGAGTAGGAGGTGTATGGGTAGATTTTTCTGAACTGGCACAGGGCATGAAGATGTTTGTCCCACATGACTATTCGTCAAAAAGCAACCTCAGTAGAGGAGGATCTTAATAATCAGGTGGACAAGATGCTCTGCTCTGCAGATGTCATTCACCCTTGCCCAACGGGCTTGTGAACACAGTGGCCATAGTGTCAGGGATGGAGGTTATGGAATGGACTCAGCAACATGGTCTTCTACTTACTGAGACTGATCTGTCTACTATCACTTCTGTGTGATCAACCTGCCAACAGCAGAGACGAACTCTGAGCCCCGATGTAGCATCATTCCCCAAAGGAGGAGATAGCCACCTGGTGGCAGGTGGATGGACCACATCCGTCTTGGAAGAGGCAGTGCTTTGTTCTCACTGGAAGAGACACCTCCTGTTTTGTTTTCTGTGCCCTCAGTGCTTTTGCCAAGACTACCATCTGTGGACTTACATAATATGATTTGTAGCAAAGTATTCCCACAGCCTTGCTCCTGATCAAGAAACTCATTTAATAGCAGTTGGAGTGTAGCAATGGACTCATGCTAATGGAATTCACTGATCTTACCATGTTCCCCATCACTTGAAGTTGCTGTCCTGACAGAATGCTGGAAAAGCCTTTTGAAGATTTCGTTTTCGTGCCATCCAGGTAGCAACACCTTGCAGGATTGAGGTAAAGCCATCCAGGATGTGGTATATGCTCTAAGTTGATGATTAATATATGGTGCTACTTCTTGTATCACTAGGACCCCGGTACATGTCCGGGAAAACCGTGTGAAAATGGGAGTGATTCCTTTCACTACTGCCCATAGTGAGCCACTATTTGCTGGTTGGCATGGGGTACCTGTCAGTCTCAGAGTTCAGGTGTATTGTCACTAATCTACTGGTGCATCCTGTTTGCTCGAGGCAGCACCTGGGCCCACGGCTCATCCAGCTCCTGCTGGATCAGCTCCTTCAGCTTCTCGGGATCTTAGGTCAGATGTGTGTGCAACTGCATGGTGGAGAGTGACAACTCATTCTGCAGGTCACCTGTGTTGTTGAGATTGGAGGTAGCGAGGGAGAGACAAGGGTTTCATCTTGCCTTGTAGGTTCCAGTTTGTTCTTGCTTTCTCATTTTCATGTCCAGCTTTTCTTCCCAACTGCTTGTCCTGAGGCTCTACAGAAACTTCAGGCCCACATCAGATGAGGAGACAACAGTCTTCCATAGAATTCCTCAACATCTCCCACAATTGTCTAAAGTGTAATTCTTATAGTAAGTCCCATATAGTGGCTCTGCTTGTCTGACAAAGTCTAAGTGACACAGCATCCTTTGGACATCTCTGAGGATTCCCAGAGGAGGACTTTGTCCTCTTATTCATTTATTCATCTGATTTCCTGCTTCTTGGAATTTTCAAATTCACTGTATCTTTCTTTTTTTTAGTTTATTTATTTATTTTTAGAGAGAGAGAGAGAGAGAGAGAGAGAGAGAGATGCAGGAGGGGAAGAGAGAGAGAGAGAGAAAGAGGGAGAGAGAGAATCTCAAGTAGGCTCTGTGTTGTCAGTGCAGAGCCCAATGCGGGGCTCGAACCCACGAATGGACAAATTGACTGTCACCTTGACTATTCCCTTTGCTAAGCCCTGAGTCAACCAAAATGTATAACACTGTGTTTTCTCCTTCATTTACCTCAGACACCACTCACGAAAGTAGGAAATTTCATAAAGATCTTATGGTAAAAATGG
>NW_024412413.1:58243087-58260797 GCF_014898765.1 Herpailurus yagouaroundi | reverse complement strand
TTTATCCATTCATCAGTTGATGGACATTTAGGCTCTTTCCATAATTTGGCTATTGTTGAGAGTGCTGCTATAAACATTGGGGTACAAGTGCCCCTATGCATCAGCACTCCTGTATCCCTTGGGTAAATTGCTAGCAGTGCTATTGCTGGGTCATAGGGTAGGTCTATTTTTATTTTTCTGAGGAACCTCCACACTGCTGTCCAGAGTGGCTGCACCAATTTGCATTCCCACCAACAGTGCAAGAGGGTTCCCGTTTCTCCACATCCTCTCCAGCATCTATAGTCTCCTGATTTGTTCATTTTGGCCACTCTGACTGGCGTGAGGTGGTATCTGAGTGTGGTTTTGATTTGTATTTCCCTGATAAGGAGCGATGTTGAGCATCTTTTCATGTGCCTGTTGGCCATCGGGATGTCTTCTTTAGAGAAGTGTCTATTCATGTTTTCTGCCCATTTCTTCACGGGGTTATTTGTTTTTCGGGTGTGGAGTTTGGTGAGCTCTTTATAGATTTGGATACTAGCCTTTTGTCCGATATGTCATTTGCAAATATCTTTTCCCATTCCATTGGTTGCCTTTTAGTTTTGTTGGCTGTTTCCTTTGCTGTGCAGAAGCTTTTTATCTTCATAAGGTCCCAGGAATTCATTTTTGCTTTTAATTCCCTTGCCTTTGGGGATGTGTCGAGTAAGATTGCTACGGCTTAGGTCAGAGAGGTCTTTTCCTGCTTTCTCCTCTAGGGTTTTGATGGTTTCCTGTCTCAAATTCAGGTCCTTTATCCATTTTGAGTTTATTTTTGTGAATGGTGTGAGAAAGTGGTCTAGTTTCAACCTTCTGCATGTTGCTGTCCAGTTCTCCCAGCACCATTTGTTAAAGAGACTGTCTTTTTTCTATTGGATATTCTTTCCTGCTTTGTCAAAGATGAGTTGGCCATACGTTTGTGGGTCTAGTTCTGGGGTTTCTATTCTATTCCATTGGTCTATGTGTCCGTTTTTGTGCCATACCAGTTTCTACCTTAGGACTTTGTTCATTAGAACAACTTGCAGAGAAAAATGCATGTATGTATACACGCGGAATAATTGCAAACAATATCAGAAGACTCGTAGGCCCCATGAGGAGTTAAAAATCCTACTCTAAATTGCTATCTTTTGGAGAATTACAACAGTATTTGTATTTTTGAATACAGAGGTATCTTTTCAGGCTTAGTTCTGAATGTCATTCAGCTTTTCTGGGACTCAGAGGAAGAAATTATAGAATCATACACCTCACAGTTGTTTAACACATGACTGAATGAGTCCCCAAATGAGGGCAGCAAAAGAGAAGCCGTATTTGTCTCATATTCACTGCTGTATTCCAGGTGCATAGTGGGCACTGAATAAATAATTGTTGAAAACTTATGCTTTAGACTATAATGCTATAGTAAAATGAGGTGAGAGATTCAACGTGGGCAATTGTAGGCTCTTGGAGCTCCAGCGATGAGTAAGACATGTAACTATGACTCTGGTCTCTCACAGACACTGGGCTAACTGAAAAACAAGGGTAGTCTTGTCGGTCATGGGAGAAAACCTGGCGTTGCATGAAAAATTTTGCTGTGGGTAAGGTTGCTGGAGGACCAAGAAGACTGAAGGAGAGGTTGATACGGTGGTGGTCCAAGTGCTGAGGGAGCAGGGCTAGACCCCTCCCTGATTGAGCAAAGAGTCCCCAACATGGTTCCTATTCAAGTGGAGAGATATGTGTCCCCAGGAGTAAATGGGAAGAAAGCGGTTATCCAAATTTTAATCGTTTATGCTACTTCAGTAAAATTGGACCAGGTCGATGTTGGGCTTTCTGAGGTAGCCATTAATTTACAACCCATTTTCTGTGTCAAACTCTGAACAAACTGAGAAACACACACAGAAGTCAGATAGAAATTAACAAACAGCTTCAAAATTAAAAACTAACAAACAGTTTAAGACTTAAAGCTCAGTCAGTGAACGTGGCTTGAACCATACACCAAAATGGACTACTAAAAACTTGTCTCCCTACCCCACCCCACAACCCCACTCCTTTATCTCTATAACGTGGGACCCACTTGGGGAGCATAAGAGAGGATTATATGGCTTAGAATCCCAGTTTTGCCACTTACTAGCTTATTTTCTATGTGATCCTTGGCCAATTATCTATAAAATGGGGATAACTGTATCTAACTCACTGAGTTATAGTAAAGATTAAAATGCTTAGAACAGAGCCTGGCACAAAGTGAGCTCTGGTTATGACGATGATGGTTATTATTGGATAGACAAAGCAGACTCATACCCAGCTAGCTGCATGGAGGACTGCGGTCTGCTTCAAGCCCCAAGAGACAGGTCACAGGTGAGCAGTGATGTGAACACATCACCCCTACCTAATGGGGTAATTTGAGCCGGTGCATGGTAGACTCTTGCCACATATCATTGGTTAGATTATTCTCCAAGAGAGGATCCTCTGAGCATGTGAAGTTCCTATGCATGGAGACAGTTTACTGTATGGTGAGCTGAAGCAGGGCGCTTGCTCTAGGCCATTTGTGCACTGACAGGAGGCTATAAGCGTTGCAATCCAACGGGTGTGATTTTGCAGCCCATAGAATCCCTTGGTATAAGAAGATGGTCCTGTTGCTGCCTCACACAAGAAGCTGTGTCTGGACAGAGGACAGGTAGGACCATGAGCAACACTGCAGAGATGGGCATGAGCAGGGGAAGCAGGGAAGGCACCTGCTGATGGCACAGAGGTTACAGACGTTCCTGTAGAGAACACAGTAAGTCAGGCAGAGGTGCAGGAATGGAGACCCTTGACATTCAGACAAATGTGTCTCAAAATCTTTGCAAATCCGCGGATTTACAAGGGCCACAATAGTATAAAAGTCTTCTTCCCCAAACTATGCCTTTTTTTTTAAAGTTTTTTTCCATTTATTTATTTTTGAGAGACAGAGCACAAGTTGGGGAGGGGTAGAGAGAGAGAAGGAGGCACAGAATCTGAGGCAGGCTCCAGGCTCTGAGCTGTCAGCACAGAGCCCGACGTAGGGCTCGAACTCACAAACCGTGAGATCATGACCTGAGCTGAAGTCGGACGCTTAGTCGACTGAGCCAGGGCAGGTGCCCTGCCAAACTATTTCTTTTTTAAATGTTTATTTATTTTTGAGGGAGAGAGAGAGAGAGAGAGAGAGAGAGAGAGAGAGAGAGAGAGAACGAGTGCAAAGTGGAGGAGGGGCAGAGAGAGAGAGAGAGAGAGAGACAGAGGATCTGAAGCGGGCTCTGTGCTGACAGCAGCGAGCCCAATGTGAGGCTTGATCTCACAAACCACAAGATCATCATGTGAGCAAAAGTTGGACACTCAACCTACTGAGCCACCCAGGTGCCCCTTCCCAAACTATTTCTAATCCACATCCTAAAATCATCTTCTTAGAACTCTCCTCTGCCTCTCCTGACTCTAAGGATTGGCTTTCTTTTGGAAACAAATTCTTTTTTAAAAAAAAACAAACCCATTTTTCAGATCTGAACAAATGGCAGTGAGAGTGGATCCTGGGCTGTTAGCTGGGTTCATGCACCAGCTAAGTAATTCAGTCCTGCACAGTAGCCTTGTAGTACGTGGGATACAAATTTGTGTCTGAGCAGATGACTGGATGTCACGAGCCTTTGTGGACACTCAAAAATAGTTCACAGTGAGAACACTAAACTAATTTTTTTTTTTTTTTAAATCTCATTCAGGGGTGTGACCTCAACCACCAGGATGTGGGTGTCTGCAGCTCAGATGTGACAGTCCCAAACCACCCTCTGCAGAGCCTCCCTCCACACCTGGTGTACTTCCTGTGATTCCTACCTTGGATGTCTGGACTAAAACCTGAACTGTCATCCTATACTTCTTTCCATGTTGTCTCTGCGAACCCTTCATCCACCTCCATTGTTGGCCTGTGCTTCCGTTTTCCTTTAAAACAAACCCTCTGTGAAGACTTGTGTCTTCCCGCTTCTCCTTTCTCACCTCCTGTTCTCTCTTGAGCAGACTCCAGTCAGGCTGTCACACGCATCTCCCTGGATGAGGTCACCGAATCTCACTCCTCAGCAGCACTGACACATTCCTCACTCCCTCCTTCTGAGAAGCCTTCTTGTCTTGGCTCCCTGAGCACCTTGTTCTTCTAGTTCTCTCCTCCCTCACTGGCTCTTCCTTCTTCAATCTCCAAAGTTTGGAATGATGCAGGGCTCAGCTCTTAGTCCTCTCCCATCTACACTGTGGTCTCATTATAGTAGATCGTATCTGGTTATGTCTTTTAAAATGCCTTCTGGGGCACCCGGGTGGCTCAGTCGGTTGGTTGATTGTCCAACTTCGGCTCAGGTCATAATCTCACTGTTTTTGAGTTTGAGGCCCACATTGGGTTCGCTGCTGTCAGTGTGGAGCCCGGTTCAGATCATCTGTCCCCCTCTCTCTCTGCCCCACCCTGCTTGCGCTTTCTCTCTCAAAAATAAATAAAACATTAAAAAAATATTTTAAAATGCCATCCATGTCCTGATGACTCTAAACTTTTTTTTTTTTTTTTAATCTCTAGTTCTGGTCTATTTCCTCCATTCCAGATTTGCTTTTCCAGCTGCCCACTTAACCACTATACTTGGATGTTGAATAGTCATTTTAAACTTAGCTGGCCAAAGAAAAACTCAATTTCTCCCCAAACATGCTCCTTCTCCAGTGTTTTCCGTCGCAGTAAATGACACCACCGATTCCTGCTCAGGAAAAATATTTGGCATTTGTCGCTGCTTTCCTTCCTACCCTCACAAAACCCCCTCGTCAGTAAATCCTGTTAGTGCTGCATTTACGATACATCCTGGATGCAAACACTTCTCACCACCTCCCTCCTAGACCGTTTCTGCTATAGCCTGGAACTGATCTCTACTTTCTCCCCTATGGTCTATTATATATGCTGCAGCCAGGGCGAGCCCTTAAAGTTGTAAGCTTAATCTTGTCATTCCCATGTTTTGTTATTGTCTACCTCCCACACTAAATATATCCCAGCAACTAGAATGGCGTCTGGCACATCGTAAGGATTTAACTGATGTTTGTTGAGGATAAGAAGGAAGAGGAGAATCAGGCAGATCATCTTAATGTCCAGCGCCTTAAGTATCCTGTAATCAGCTTCTCTCCAATAAAAAAGGAGGTGATTTTCTTTTTCATGGATGAAGAGGGAGGGGCCCCACCCCTGTCCTGCCTGCCAGAGCGGATTATGCATTCATCGGCTTTGTTTCTTCTCTTTCTAGGAAGAAGAATCCTTGTCCCCAGGAGAAGGAAGCAGATTTAGAGAAAGAAGGAGCTAGAGGTGGAAGACAGGAGAAAAGCTGCAGGATCGGTGTGTGAGGAGAGAGTTTTGGGAGAAGGATGCTCTGGAGAACACACATTTGGGAATATGCATTTCAGATGATTTCTTCTGGATAGATCTGCTAAAGTGAAATTTCCTAGTCAAATGATCCCCTGCCCCAGACATATAAGAAGGTGCCCATATGTTGCTGGCATTTTTTATGTTTTATAGCTGAAGAAACAACATTTTGGAGAAGGTAAGTTGCCTCACAAGTTGGCAAATAACTCTTCTGTCCAACTCTGAATGAGGTGTTTTCCCCCACACGGCACCATGACTCAGTGTTGAGAACAACAGAAAATGTGGTAAGATCGGCCTTTGATTCAGGGCCTGCTGTCCTGGGGGATAGAGCTGGGCTATCCTGTGGGCTGCATTCAGGCCTCAGGGACGTGAGGCGGGCCACAAATTCCCTTCTCTCTCAGGCTCGAGAACATTCAGACACTTCCTCGGACTGTTCTCGGCTGACTTTCACGCTCTCAAATTTAACCTTGTCAGCCTTGATGATCAACAAGGTTGCGATGAGTATTCATAGAAATTGGTACAGAAGTTAATGTCCAGATCTGCATGAAACGCAGGCAGAAATGAAGACAGTGACACTTACCAACCTTGACAGAAGGGACAAAAGCCTAAACTCTACAAGGAAACATTTGTAGGCCTCATCAGCGTGCGGCTGCATATTGTAGACCTCACACACACTCTAAAAATCACAGGATCTAAGCATTATGGAAATGACAATGACAACTTAAGGAGAGCTGTTGTTGCTGCGGGAAGATGCTTAGAAACATGCCCTGATTTCAGCATCCCTAGGAAACCCCCAGGGCCTTCATTTTTGGTATTTTCTTCTGTAAGCTTATAAGATGTATCTCAAGTTCTTCCCAAGTCTTAGTTCCTGGAGATTTATGGCCAATTATTGGTGAGTGGACAAATGAGAGCGGGGAAGGGAAAGACGGATTTTATAAATAACTTCTTTCTTTTTCTATACTTTCCGAAAAATAATAATGTAGGGCGTGCTCATATAACCTAGAAGGTGATTTCTATTTGAGGCACAGAGAAGAATAGATAAATTCACAGTATACAAAGTGAAAAAAATATCACCTTAATGAATGTTCAAAATTACTCACTAGAAAATTTCCAGTTTTCTGCTGTTAGTTGGTTTTGGAGCCTTGGTTTTGTAGGTCATGCATTGAGGGTGGTCGTGATATCTGCTGTTTTGTGCAGGTATCTGCGGGTGTGGGCCTGTATTATCCATGCACCGAATCCAGCACCCGATGAGTCCTTCTTAGGGCCTCTCCAGGTCTGCCTGTAATTAGAATTGAGCTTCTGGGGCACCTGGGTGGCTCATTCGATTAAGAGTCTGACTTTGGCTCCGGTCATGATCTCACAGCTTGTGAGTTTAAGCCCTGCCACAGAGCCTGGAGCCTGCTTCTTATTCTGTGTCTCCCCCTCTCTCTGCCCCTCCCCCACTCATGCTCTGTCTGTCTCTCTCTCTCAAAAATAAATAAACATTAAAAAAAAAAAAAAAAGAATTGACCTTCCACCAGAAAAGTAGCTTATAGTGGCTTTATCTTATTTTTTGTCTGAAAATGGTTAGAAAGCTATTACCAAAATTGTAGGAAATACATTCAGAAAAGAAATAAGTTAAAAATGCATTTTTAGGGGCACCTGGGTGGCTCAGTCAGTTGAGCCTCCAACTCATGATTTCAGCTCAGGTTATGGTCCCAGGGTCATGGGATTGAGCCCTGGGTTGGGCTCCACACTGAGCATGGGGCCTGCTTAAGATCCTCTCTCTCTTTCTCTCTCTCTCCCTCTGCCCTTCTCCCTGCTTGCACTCTTCTCTCTCTAAAATAAAAGGAAGGAAAAAACACATTTTTATTTGCATGGAAAAAAGACTTTTCTCTTAGTTATTATGGCCAATAATAGTACTTATTATTGGGGTGCCTGGGTGGCTCAGTCGGTTGAGTGTTGGACTCTTGATTTCAGCTCAGGTCATGGTCTCATGGTTCAGGAGTTCATGAAACTCTGACAGTGTGGCTGACAACGTGGAGCCTGCTTGGGATTCTCTCTCCCTCTCTCTGCCCCTCCCCTGCTCATGTTCTCTCTCTCTTTCTCTCTCTCTCTCTCTCAAAGTAAATAAATAAACTTAAGAAATAGTACCTATTTTATTTATACAAATGCTTTTTTATGGAATACTGACAGCAACCCTATGAGGCAGACATTATTATCGCCTCTATTTTATAGATAAAGAAACTAAAACCTGGAGAGGTTTGGATGACTTATTCATGGCTGTACAACTAGTGGGTGATGAAGAATGGACTCAAAGCTAGATCTAAGATAAAATTACTGGCTATTTTTGTTCCTTCATGCTCCTGTGGTTTAAGATGGGATGTAGTATTGATGTATTCAGGCCTAAATATGCCTTTATTTCATCATTATTATGCTTTACTTAAAATACGAAGGGGCTTTAGTCTTGTAGGTCAAATACTGGAATGTGTTTCTAGCTAAAAATTTAAAAGCTAGAAGTGGAAAGGAAGACCCTGGGCTTTGACTATCAGGTGTGAAAACAATGGCTCAGTCGAGTCGAAATTTAACAGGAAAAAAAATAGAGCAAGTAGCAGGTAGGAATGCATTTGGCTGCAAGTACTAGGAAGATCTGACTATAGTGCCTTTGCCTAATAGGTTCATTTTATATTGTATTGTATTGTATTATTTTATTTTTTAAACATTTAAATCCAAGTTAGTTAATGTGTAGTGTAATAATAATTTCAGGAATAGAATTTGGTGATTCGTCACTTACATATAACACCCAGTGCTCATCCCAACAAGTGTCCTCCCGAATGCCCCTCACCCACTTAGCCCATCTCCCCACCCAATGCCCTGCCAACAACTCTCAGTTTGTTCTCTGTATTTAAGAGTCTCTTAGGGTTTGTCTCCCTCTCTGTTTTTTTGCTTCCCTTCCCCATGTTCATCTGCTTGGTTTCTTAAATTCCACATAGGAGTGAGATCATATGAATTTGTCTTTCTCTGACTGACTTATTTCGCTTAGCATAATATGCTCTAATTCTATCCATGTTGTTGCAAATGGCAATATTTCATTCTTTTTGGTCACCAAGTAGTATTCCATTGTGTGTGTGTGTGTGTGTGTGTGTGTGTGTGTGTGTGTGTGTGTGTATACATACACCACATCTTCTTTATCCATTCATCAGTTGATGGACATTGGGTTCTTCCCATAATTTGGTTATTGTCAATAGTGCTGCTATAAACACTGGGGTGCATGTGCCCCTTAGAATCGACACTTCTGTATCCTTTGGATAAATACCTACTAGTGAAATTGCTGGGTCATAGGGTAGTTCTATTTTATGTTTTTGAGGAACCTCCATATTGTTTTCCAGAGTGGCTGCACCAGCTTGCATTCCCACCAGCAGTACAAAAGGGTTCCTCTTTCTCTGCAACCTCACCAACATCTGTTGCCTTAGTTGTTAATTTTAGCTAGTCTGACAGGTGTGAGGTGGTATCTCCTTGTGGTTTTGATTTGTATTTCCCTGATGATGAGTGATGTTGAGCATTTTTTCATGTGTCTGTTAGCCATCTGGATGTCTTCTTTGGAAAAGTGTCTATTCATGTCTTCTGCCCATTTCTTCACTGGATTATTTGTTTTTTGGGGGTTGAGTTTGGTAAGTTCTTTATAGATTTTGGATACTAACCCTTTATCTGATATGTCATTTTCAAATATCTTCTCTCACTCTGTTGGTTGCCTTTTAGTTTTGCTGACTGTTTCCTTCACCGTGCAGAAGGTTTTTATTTTGATGAGGTCCCAATAGTTCGCTTTTGCTTTTCTTTCCCTTGCCTCTGGAGACGTGTCAAGTTAGCAGCTGCTACAGCCGAGATCAAAGAGGTTTTTGCCTGCTTTCTCCTCTAGGATTTTGAGGCTTCCTGTCTTATGTTTAGATATTTCATCCGTTTTGAGTTTATTTTTGTGTATGTGTCAGAAAGTGGTCCAGGTTCATTCTTCTGCACGTCACTGTCCAGTTTTCCCAACACCATTTGCTGAAGTGACTGTCTTTTTTCCATTGGATATTCTTTCCTGCTTTGTCAAAGATTAGTTGGCCATACGTTTGTGGGTGCATTTCTGGGTTCTCTATTCTGTTCTATTGATCTAAGTGTCTGTTTTTGTGCCAGTATCATACTGTCTTGATGATTACAGCTTTGTAATACAGCTTGAAGGTCGGAATTGTGATGCCTTCAGCTTTGTTTTTCTTTTTCAGGATTGCTTTGGCTACTCAACGGTCCTTTCTGGTTCCATACAAATTTTAGGATTGCTTGCTCTAACTCTAAGAGGAATGCTTGTGTTATTTTGATAGGGATTGCATTGAATATGTAGGTTGCTTTGGGTGGTATCCACATTTTAACAATATTTATTCTTCCAATACATGAGCATGTAATGTTTTCCCCTTTTTTGTGTATCTTCTTCAATTTCTTTCATAAGCTTTCTATAGTTTTCAGCATATAGATTTTTCACCTCTTTGGCTAGGTTTATTCCTAAGTATTTTATGGTTTTCGTGTTATTTTTCTTTTTTTATTAAAAATATTTTTTAGGGGCGCCTGGGTGGCGCAGTCGGTTAAGCGTCCGACTTCAGCCAGGTCACGATCTCGCGGTCCGTGAGTTCGAGCCCTGCGTCGGGCTCTGGGCTGATGGCTCAGAGCCTGGAGCCTGTTTCCGATTCTGTGTCTCCCTCTCTCTCTCCCCCTCGCCCGTTCATGCTCTGTCTCTCTCTGTCCCAAAAATAAATAAACGTTGAAAAAAAAATTAAAAAAAATATTTTTTAATGTTTATTTATTTTTGAGAGAGAGAGAGAGAGAGAGAGAGAGAGAGAGAGAGAGAGCAGACAAGGAAGAGGCAGAGAGAAACAGACATAGAATCTGAAGTAGGCTCCAGGCTCCCAGCTGTTAGCACAGAGCCTGACGAGGGGCTTGAACTCATGAACTGGGAGATCATGACCTGAGTTGAATTTGGATGCTTAACCAGCTGAGCCACCCAAGTGCCCCTGGTAGTATTTTTCTTATAATAAGAAGCCTGTAGGTGGTCCATGGCTGGAAAGCTTCCCAGAGTGTACCAGAGTCCCAGCTCCTTCTATATTTCCATTTCTTTTTTTTTTTATGTTTATTTTATAGACATTTTATGTTTATTTATTTCTGAGAGAGACAGAGAGAGCACAGAGCCCAATGCAGGGCTTGAACTCACAAGTTGTGAAATCATGACCTGAGCTGAAACCGAGTTGGACGCTTAAGCGACTGAGCCACTCTGGCACCCCTTTATATTTCCATTCTGCCAGCCTTAGCCCGAGACTTTTTTTTTCAGGCTTGGTGCTAATAATTGTGAGCTGACTTTTCCATCGCTAGGCGCATATGCAAAAGGCATACTGGAAGAAGGAGGGCCTGGCATGTCTGCCTCTGAGTCTACCTTTTCATTTGGAAAGGGATGCTCTCTCCAAAGACTTCCTTCTGGAAGTCTAAATTTGGCCAGAACTGGGTCTCAAGGCCACCCCGGTTGCAGAGGGGTCTGGGAAGGAGAGTATTTCCAGCTAGGCCCACTTCCATGTTGAACAAACCAGGGTTATGTTAGAAAGAAAAAAAGAAGGGAATGGATGTTCGGTGAATATGTACATATAATGTTGTTTTGTTTTGCTTTTTTTCTTTTGGTTGGAGAGGTTAGGAATAAGAGCATGAGTGAATGGTAGTGATTGAAAATCACTTAAACCAAACACTCAGCAGGGATAAGCTTCAGAGGAGGGAAGTAGGACATTGTACGTGGGTGTTCTAATGGATGAGGAGCTAACTGGGTCAGCCTGGGCAGGACTCACTGGGAACTAGCACTGAAGGGAAGGCACGGCCACATGGCTGGCATGGCGGTGAGGGGTTGTTACAGAAGCAAGATGAGTCCTCATCAGGAGATGGCCGGGGAAGATCATGGTGGAGAGAAAATGCCAGAGTTTATGGGAACATACTTTTAAGGCTGAACCAAACAGTCAAGGTGGCTGTGGGCACCAGAATCTATCTTCCCCAGAGGCAGTTTCTTGCCTGTCTTAAAGTGCCCACCCACACAACTCAGATTGTCTCAGGAAATCAGTCTGTTGCTCAGCAGAAAAGCCCTGTGTGCTGCCATTGTTTCTTTTTGGTAGTAATATAGATATCCGCAGAAGCAATATGTCCATGGTGCTGGATTTTGCACAATTATATGGTGCCCATCTCCTGGGAAGATTATGCTACAGTTCCATTGCTTGCAGAACCTGTATCTTGGGAGTTGTTTATCTAGCCTTTAATTCCTTTTACTTCTTCCCTATGTCTCCTGTGAAGAACAGTTAGGTCTTTGCAGTATTATTGGCGGGTCACCAGGAAGTACACCTGCAGCCGCAGAATGGAGAGGCTGCCTGGGTCTTGGTCTGTGACTCTGTTCTCCTTAGCCCCATGTTCAGGCCATCAGAGTTACACAGAAGTACATGAGAGTCCATTGCTACAGGAGAAACTTGGTCTAGAGTGAGGGCTGAGGCCACAGGGATCCAGCCTGCTGATAGGCTGGCTGGAGCTTTTCCTGCACTGATGTATGAGACACCAGGCACCAGGCAGGGTTCGAAGATGAACAGAATCCCTGACTCTGAAGGCAAAGCCAGGAAGGAGAACTGAGGCACAGAAGTCAAAGTTGAGGAGTTTCCTATTGTAACATATGCTAATCCTTAGGTATAAGCAGAGAAGATCCAGTTTGTAGAAGCCAATGGCAAGGAAGACCAGGACCACTGGGGGCTAAGGCAAGGGATGTGTGTGTCCTGGGACAGAGTCAGGTGGCATGGATGTCAGCTTGGGTGGTGATAGTGGTTGGTGGTGGGCCAGGTGGGGAAAGGTGCTGAGGGAAGGCATTGAAATGCACAGGTCTAGTTTTCCTTATACAGAGGCTTGTCTGTCTTATAATGGTAGTCTGAACCTGGCCACTATGAAAATGTGGTGCCTGCACGCAGCCACATGCACATGGTCACAGACACATGGTCAGAAGGGCTGTGCACCGGGAATCTCTCTAAGGGAACTGTTGAAGTTCTGCTGTGACTAGGAAAGTACTTTCTTTCTTTTTCTTTTTTTTTAAATGTTTTATTTATTTTGGAGAGAAAGAGAGACAGAGCGTGAGCAGGGGAGGGGAGGGGAGGGGCAGAGAGGGAAACACTGAAACTGAAGCAGGTTCCAGGCTCTGTGCTGTCAGCATGGAGCCTGACGTGGGGCTTGAACCCATGAACCGTGAGATCATGACCTGAGCCGAAGTCGGACGCTTAACCAACTGAGCCACCCAGGCGCCCCTAGGAAAGTACTTTCTAATCTATTTTGTGCAAGGTGTTGTCCAAATTTCTATATGCCTCCCCTTTTCCATTGTTTAAAATGGAGACATTTCCTACTGTGTGGCTCCTAGAAGAGATGTTATGAGTCTCAATGAGATTATGTAGTTCTTGGAATTCCACTGAGGAAATTGCTATGTAAATTCAATGTATTGTTATTCATGACGTGTGTGCTTGAGCTGAAAACTCTAACTCCTACCCAACCATGCAAACCATAAAATTAGACTTCCTATACTGTGCACAGTAATTCTCTTTCTTATAGGAGAACCACAAACCAATTTTGCCTTACAGAAATGTGCTTTCATCCACAATTTTTAATACACGTTTTGAAGACCGGCTGAGTTTTACTGTGAAGTTACATCTGAGAAAAAGTGATACCATCAAGAAAATGACTCTTTTACATACAGGGCCATGCATGTTTTATGTGCTTACTGGGAGCCGATTATGAAGATCATCAATCCAAATGATCTAACAACTTTCATTTCCACATTACTAATGCAATTAAGAAATAATTTTCAATAATACGATTGCAAATATACTACATTTGTGAACTTACATACATCCATGCTGTGGGCGTTATCTGATTTTTTGGATAGCTCTTTAATTCTTTTAACAGTGGCAATTTTTTCTTTGGAAATGCATTATGGGTAATGTATGTTGTTTTGACAGTTGTTTCTTTGATGTAATTTGCAATTCTGCACCCAGAGTTGTAATATACTTCAGTTTAGATAAACGGCATGGAAATACAGAGGTTATCTATGTAAAATGATTCATATTTCAAAATACGGACTTCTGTGAAATGAAAAAAAAGTATTGCCATTAATCACACTTTTTATGATACTTTTTTCCTTGACTGAGATTTGTTGCATTTACTATTATAACATATTTCCTAAATACATTAGTTAAATGGAGCTGAAAATCATGCATGCATATTTTATGGAAAATGTACAGATATATTTTCAATTTTAAGCTATAAACTATGGCTTTTCTTGGATGATTAAAATATTCTGGCCCATTTAAAATGAGGTACGTAATAAAAGGGATGTGCAATAAGAATTTTACAGTGTTTAATAATACAAAGTGCTTTATCTGAAAAATGCCTTTTAAAAGGTGTTAATGCATAATTCAAGCACTTCTGTATAGAAAGCACGTGAGTGATATGCAAGCAAATTCAGAAACTGAAAAATATTTAAAAAATAATTAAAAAGCCAGACTTGGAGGTTTCGGCCCCGAGTTTGCTCGAAATAAGAAGCAGTGACATCTCAAAAGGTTTTATGATGTTGGTGACTAGGGGAAGTAGGGCAGAGCAACACAATAGAAAACATTAGGTCCCAACTTTCTCCAGTGTAGGTTTTGTGGCTTCAAAAAGAGGTACAAAGGGTTATTGAAGTTTGTTAAATATGCTTCTTATTGTCAATTCACGTCACTGAAGAGAGTTTGCCCTTGCTTATACAGGAGAAGAGCTTTTAGATCTTGAACCAGACACCTGCCATAAGTACCTTTAACATGCAAACTAGCCAAGGGAGTTTCCTGCTTCTAGTCACCATCAAAGCAGAGAACCTGAAGAAAGGTTGCGCACAACCCGCCCCCCACCCCCCTCCCCCACCCCCCAGGCTCTGCCCTAGAGCTATCCCTAATGAAGAGGCAGGAAAGCCAGGTTAGAGAATTGTAAGGTGTTTACTAATGAAGGGTGGGCTATTGTTCATTTACAGTCATCCAAAAGATTTTTTTTTTTTTGGGACAGAGAGGGACAGAGCATGAACGGGCGAGGGGCAGAGAGAGAGGGAGACACAGAATCGGAAACAGGCTCCAGGCTCTGAGCCATCAGCCCAGAGCCCGACACGGGGCTCGAACTCACGGACCGCGATATCGTGACCTGGCTGAAGTCGGACGCTTAACCGACTGCACCACCCAGGCGCCCCAGTCATCCAAAAGATTAACATAATTTTGGAAGAAGCTTACAGGATGAAACCAGGTGTGGAAAATCAGCCCCGGTAGGAACACATTAACTACTAATCCACAGTGGAAACCATGATTTATATATATTCTTTTAACCTGATGACATGTTAAAATAATGGTAGTGTAAAAAAAAAAAAATTACATATTAACCAATGACTAGATGGTCAAATGTAATGAAATTCCAGAATATCCTAATTGCTTCAGTGTGAAAATTTAGTGTGTTGTTTGTAGATTTTATCCACCAAACATGGAATTCTGCTTGGGTGAATTTTTGTTTGCTTTTGGTGAGGGTTTTGGTCGTATTGCTTAGTTTCTTTGGGTTGGGAAGCCTTGTGTTTTTTGTTTTGAGTCCATTTCTCATGAACACATTTGTAAAAGGACATAATTTATAAATCTGGTACTTCTCAGAGATTTTTTTCTTGATCATGTAATTTAAATTTTTTTTTTCCAACGTTTATTTATTTTTGGGACAGAGAGAGATAGAGCATGAACGGGCGAGGGGCAGAGAGAGAGGGAGACACAGAATCGGAAACAGGCTCCAGGCTCTTAGCCATCAGCCCAGAGCCCGACGCGGGGCTGGAACTCACGGACCGCGAGATCGTGACCTGGCTGAAGTCGGACGCTTAACTGACTGCGCCACCCAGGCGCCCCTTGATCATGTAATTTTAAAAAAGGCATAAATAAGGCATGAACCTGCTGAACATGGTCTAGGGACAAGCTCACCTGCAGGCCAGTTTTTTTTTTCTTGTATATGTGCATTACTTCATTAGAGCCTTAGAAAATTTGGGCAGAACTTTGTAAACAGCACCCTGAAGTGTTGTTTGTAAGAAACGTTGGTTGCTTTGGTTTCTATGGCCTCAATCTGTCCCTTCTCCAAAATCTTTTTTTTTTTTAATTTTTTTTTTTAACGTTTATTTATTTTTGAGACAGAGAGAGACAGAGCATGAATGGGGGAGGGGCAGAGAGAGAGGGAGACACAGAATCGGAAACAGGCTCCAGGCTCTGAGCCATCAGCCCAGAGCCCGACGCGGGGCTCGAACTCACGGAGTGCGAGATTGTGACCCGGGCTGAAGTCGGACGCTTAACCGACTGAGCCACCCAGGCGCCCCCCTTCTCCAAAATCTTTAATGGCACCCATGTTTAAATGGATCAGGCTTAAGCTTCCTACCCTGATGATGGGTGCAAGAGATGTAGAGAAAAGGAGGCAGAAAAAGACGTATTGATTTGCTTCTCTTTTCCTTCATGCTTTCTGGACATGGCTTTCTCCTTGACCTTGACGTCTCTGTATTGAGGCATCTACAATCATCACTTTTTTGGGGCCAATTATAGAGACGTTCTCTATAGCTCTCAACACAAAACAGGGTAAACAGTGGCACTCAATAAATCTTTGTTGATGACTTTAACCTTAGAGTTAAAAAGGTTAAGTCAACTCTGAAAAATCATTTGTTTAATATTGCCTTTTTGCCAACTCTTGTCATCTGTCTAGCTATCATCTATCTATCTATCTATCTATCTATCTATCTATCTATCTATCATCTATCTATATATCTAATCTATTTACCAAGAGTAACTCCTTAGGAGAGCATTACATGGGTAGAAATAAATAATTGTTGGTTGATTGATTATGAGTAGAGAGTTTGTGTTCTGAAGTTGGAGGTTAAATAAAGCCAATGCCACAGCTCTACATAGGGTGTAGGAGGGGTTGGTTTGATAAAGAACTCCATGCATTGAAGAGAGGGCCAGGTGAGATACCTGGAGGGTTTTGGACTACTCTTGATTCCTAATCTACATAAATTACTTTGGAACTGATTGTAAACTAGTTAAATGGTTGGCTGGTGACAAAAAGATGAAGAAAATAATGAATGCATACTAGGCGGCACAAAAGATTTAGAGGGATTTGTATCAGCTTTGTAACCAGACTGACACGTGGGAAATAAAATTTATTGTTGCTAAACATTGAACATTACTCCTGAGAACTAAAGTAATGAACACAAGTGAAAATAAATAGCACTGAACTAACTAGAGCAGCAAGACTTCCAAAAGAGCACTCTGGAGAGAAGAAGGAAGGGTTTTTCTCTAACGCTGTCTAGATAACTTAAGCCACAATTCACCTATGTAATAGCATTAGGCTAATTATAAACTGCCCAGAAGGCAGGTCAGAGCGTTTAGTTTTACCCAATTCATTGACTCTTTGCTCCCAAATTCCAAAGAAAGCATCAGTATTTGTTGAAGTATACACATCAAGATTTTATATCCCCAAGCTTTTGAAACTATAGCAAAAATTATAATACAGTTTGGGTATTAGTAGAAAGGTTTCAATTTTGCATCTCTGTTGAGTGGTGTATAAACCCATTAGATCTTGAGATATTGCCTTGGCAAACATGAATGACAACAAAAAGTATTAGTTTAGGGAGTAGCCTCCCCAGGAAAGAGCCAGAAACTCTTTTATCACCTGAGACATTAAAAATGGGCATAAAATGTACCAAACTCTTTTCTCACTGATGTAATTCTGATCATACATAGTGAAGCAAATTAATTTTTATTTTGTCAATGTGTTGTTCTCTCTCAGTTTACCCATTAAGTACACTACAAATCAATTTTGAACTTCACAGGAAATGTGTTTTTCTTTTTAAAAAAAAAAATTTTTTTTTCAACGTTTATTTATTTTTGGGACAGAGAGAGACAGAGCATGAACGGGGGAGGGGCAGAGAGAGAGGGAGACACAGAATCGGAAACAGGCTCCAGGCTCCGAGCCATCAGCCCAGAGCCCGACGCGGGGCTCGAACTCCCGGACCGCGAGATCGTGACCTGGCTGAAGTCGGACGCTTAACCGACTGCGCCACCCAGGCGCCCCTGGAAATGTGTTTTTCAGTGTCTTTTCCCAACAGGCCCATGTAGACCTAGATTAATTAAGATGATGTCGGGTCTGTCACTTACCCAGGGACTGAGTCTCAAACTATACCTCTCTTTAGGAGTAAGCTTTTTTGTTTGTTTGTCTATCTGTTTTTGGAACGTCCTACTAAATGCATTTGTC
>NW_024412413.1:58221440-58242987 GCF_014898765.1 Herpailurus yagouaroundi | reverse complement strand
GCTGAAGTCGGACGCTTAACCGACTGCGCCACCCAGGCACCCCTGGAAATGTGTTTTTCAGTGTCTTTTCCCAACAGGCCCATGTAGACCTAGATTAATTAAGATGATGTCGGGTCTGTCACTTACCCAGGGACTGAGTCTCAAACTATACCTCTCTTTAGGAGTAAGCTTTTTTGTTTGTTTGTCTATCTGTTTTTGGAACGTCCTACTAAATGCATTTGTCTCTCTTCATCGAGGTACACCCTGAACAGCTGTGCGCTTGTATTTTACTGATGCACAGAAGGCGATCAGTCTGATCGAAAGAGAGACTTGGAAAGGTGGTGTAATGCTTGATGTTGGCATCATCGGATCCAGGTGGTTGACTGCAGCAGGGATTCCAGTTTTAGCTCTGCCACTAAAAAAGCTGTTGGAATTTGGGTCAGCTGATTAACATCTCCAGGCCTCAGTTTTTCATTTGCAATGTCTACGCCTTGTTTCAGAATGCTCTCTTAGAACATTCTTTAATCCATTCAACCACCAAGCATTACTTGATCCAACAGATAAGAATGTAATGAACAGCGGTGCCCCCAGAGGTCTCATCCACAGCAAGGCTTGAAAACTTTTTCTAAAAAGTGCTGGAGAATAAACACTTTAGATTTAGACTTTATTTTAGACTTTTCCAAGAGGCAAAATTGAGAGTACTATGTCGGTATTTAAATAACCATTTAAAATGTAACTGTTAAAAAAAAGCACAAATCATTCTTTTTTGATGTTGTTGTTATTTATTTATTTATTTTGAGAGAGAGAAAGAAAGAGACAGAGAAAGAGAGAGAGCAAATGGGGGGAGGGCAGAGAGAGAGGACGAGAGAGAGAATCCCAAGCAGTCTCTGAGCTGTCAGTACAGAGCCCGATGTGGGGCTCAAACTCACAAACTGTGAGATCATGACCTGAACTGAAACTATGTAAGATGCTTAACCAACTGAATCACCCAGTTGCCCCAGTGAAAATCATTCTTAAAGGTGGAACAAAAACAGGTGCATTGCCTACCCCTGGTCTAGAGGAAGAACATAAACAGATGGTCATACTTCAATGTACAAGTTGTACTGATAGAAACAAGAGGTACAAAAATGCACTTGAACTATTTTCTTCCTTGAACCTACCAGATGTTTTCGTTTCTGGTTGTGTGAGAGTCCTTTGCCTGGTGGGGGAACATGGAGAGACTTCATTGGGTTGCCTTTTCTTTTCATCCCCGGCTCTCATCTTCCTTTCTCATTTTTTTCTCTGACCTCAAACTGCCATTCCCATTTGCTTGCAGAGCTCTTTTACTGGGGACAAGAAGAGGAGGCCTAGGGGGAGGGAGGAAGGGAAGGAGGAGGCCAACAAGAATGTTAATTTCCCATGCGCCAACCTAATTACAGAGCAGATACAAATCCCTCCAAATCTTTTGTGCTGCTTTATGTGCATTCATTATTTTCCTCATCTTTTTGTCACCAGCCAACCATTTAACTAGTTTACAGTCAGTTCCAGAGAAATTTATGGAGATTAGAAATCACCAACCTAAACTGAAGCCCCGAAGACATCTTACCTGTTACTACCTTGGTGGATAATGTGTTTTAATAAATTCACTCTATCAGAAACCTGGTGCCAGCTGCACAGCCTGTCTTATCACAAAGGCTTGTGAACTGCCCCATATATGGAGTATTGATGATCAGAAAGCCTCATCTCAGATTGTTCCGGAATGTTTCATCAACCAGAGCCCATCATTTTGGGAATCTTTTAAATAAGTAGAAGGAAAATGTTAGGAGCCTAAAAAAGTCATTTAACTCTGTTGCATTTCCTTTTCTGTGATTAATTTCATTTCCCCTGGGAAAAGTTACTCTTTGAAGTTGTGGATGGATTTTTCTCTTGGAATTATTAACACATACCATTCCTGACAAGTAGTGTGCTCCCTGTGGCAATTTTTGATTTTCCTCACAATTAAATGCAGTTAATATTGATTTGTTGTCATTATTATTGTTTGTTGTTAATGTGACTTGAACACCAGCCATATTTTCTTTTTGGAATATATGGTTCTAGGGTAAGATTTTTTCCCTAATACATTCTGACTAGTGTTGTGTATGTATCAGAAATGATGTGCGTGTTGATTTGATGTCTGATCAGATCAGCTCTGCCAAGGCAAATGAAAAGTAGGAGGATTGGACTGGTGTTTTATGGCTTGAGCCCAAATAATGACTATTATGGGAGACAACATGCATATGTATGGTGAGCCCATCTCTCAGACTGGTGGGCACTGTTGCAAGGAAGCCTTTCTGATTACCACTAGATGAGCTCTTAAATATTAAGAGGGAGAGGCAGCCTTGCTAAAGGTTGACCTATGATCAAAACCAGAGCTATAGTCATAGCAAGTTTGTGTGTGCATGTGTATGTGTGTGTGGGATATAGAGGGTAGATGTCTGCCACTTAGTCTTGTACTTGGCCAATCCCCGTGGATTTATTATGTCTGGGTCATAAATGACAGAGAAGCCTTTAACTATATTTTTTTGTGAGTAGAAGGCAATATTGTGGTATCGGAATCTGTGGCGGCCAGTTGTTAGTTACCCCCCTCTACTTCTTTTTTGCAAGCACAATAGTGCTTTTTGTTTTTTTGTGTGTTTTTTTTTTTTGGGGGGGGAGGTCTCAGTTATGGGAGCTAAACTTGTGATTAATTTTAGTTATTAATGGAAATCTCATTCCTCTGGATGGAGTTTCCCTTCCCCAGTGCTCTCCTTAGCCAGCATGGCCCAATACATGAGGACTTCTGTTCAGTGCCCTGCAAGGAGATGGGCTTTTGAGGAAAACTCTCCAACCTTTTGCTCAGTTGATGTTGTCTGATGTGCTGCTTGGATCTGTAGTAGTTATCTTGTGATAAGAATGGCAAAGTTTAGATGGGAAGAGATCAGATGTATGAAGGTGTTGTAGAAATGCTTCACCAAATCTGGAACGCTGTACCTCTAGACTTCTTGTCAAGTGAGATCAGTAAATGCTTTTTATCGCTTAAGCTGCCATTAATTGGGTTTTCTCTTTCTTTCAGTTGCTTGAGGCCAAATGACTTTACCATCAAAATGGAGAGAGATCCTCTCATGTACTTCACCACAAAGCTTAGAGGCGTCCCATACGTCAAGAGCTCCATCTGAAGAGGTAGCTTACCATTTATATAATTTGCTTGCATAGCAGTCCGGTGGTCAGTGGATGGTTCTCCCTGTGGGCTTTCATCTGGAAGGTTCTGTGGTCCTCTTGGACCTTGTGGTCAGAAAGCATGGAGGAGAGAGGCCTGCCTCTTAAAAGCCTTGGTCCGGAAGTGGTACACATCACTTCCGCCCCCACCTCACAGTAAGAATGAATTATGTGTCTCTACTATTAAATTAATTAAACAAGGAGGCTGTGAGAATACGGTGGTTCTAATACTTTAGCAGGTTACCTAACCACCCTGAACCTAAGCCTGTAAATGCCTCAAGGTTAAGAAATAAAAACCTCAGGGCAACAAATCACAAACAGCTAACTAGGCTTTTCCAAATGAGGTGAACTCTTCAGCTTTAACCAATCAAATAATATCCTTGCTTTGCTTCTCCCTTTTCTCTCTGAAAGTCTTTCTTCTCGCTCTTGTTGGTGAAGAGCGCCTAACTACTCTGGTTTGGTGCTGCCCTGTTGGAATCCATTTTCGTTTAAAGAAACTTAAAAATTCTAAAGATATGCCCTATTTTACCTTTTATCACTACCTAACGGCCAAAGGAGAGGAAATGGTTTTCTCTGGCTGGGCAGCTACTTCCCACTTACAACTTTTGAAATGGGAGAATGGATTTTGATGGGTAATCTCTGCTCCAGTCAGGTCCTCCCAGAAGTACTCACTTGGGCTGGGCTTGGGGTGGAGCAGATACTTTGCAGAGCCCTGGAGTTCTGAACTGGCTGGTGTGGTAAGCTAGTGACACATAGGTTAACAAGGCCAACGATTTACCGTTAATCTTCTAGAGGCAGAAGTGGCATTTCCACCCCGCTTCTTTAGAATTATCTGCCTATGTAAAATTACTGAATAATTAAAAAAAAAACAACCCTTTCTTTCGCCTAACTATTTAGATTTGGGATGACCATCACATTGAATTTCATTTATGATTTAACATAAACCATGTATCAACACTCTAAACTGTAATATACACACCTGCCAAGTCCTTTTATTTAAGAACAAAGCACTTAAAAGCACATGGTAGTTTTTAAAAAAAACGATTTCTGATGGCTGCTTGGCTTATGACTACTTAGAAATGGAATTTCAAAGTGAGCATCAGACTTATTTTTCAAGTGCCTTGTCATAAATGCATTGCTACCCATGTAATAAAGTAATTTTCCCTTGTGTGATAAATATAGCACTAAAGAAGAATGAGCCTTGTCTGATAAAATGGCTTTTATTAATCTCCTAATGTTTTTATTTTGTTCCAGAATTATGATTAGTTTCAAGAGAGTAGCAAATAGGTTATGATCAGAGTTGAATATTATTGCCATCAGATATCTTTGGTTAATGCCTGCTGCTTATTTCAAAAACAAAATGCTTCCATTAAGAAAAATCAACGATAATGGCCTGACTTTATTATCAAGAAATTATACCTGTTATGTAAACCTTGCTAATTATAAGTGCTTGAATTCATGTGGGTGATAAAACAGATGAAAGAGACCATTTATTAGGGGAAGTACTTGGCGTTTGTACCAGCCTAATAAAACAGAAATGATGAAAAAACAATCCAAGGAAAAAAGAAATGCTAATGAGGAATGGAATGTGTCCAGGAATGAATTATACCAGGAGACAAATGGCGTGTAGGATTAACACCAAGGGATTCATCATGGAAACCTGTTCCCCTCAGCCTCCTCACCTCCTCTTCATGTCTTCCTTCTTACTTTTCCTGGATGACCTCATGCATGCACCTGCTCCAGCTTCTACTGACTTCTGACTCCTTATAACTTCAGCACAGACCTCTTACCCGTGGTCCAGTCCACCTTCTGACCATCTCCTTATGGTTAACGGGAGTCATTTTAATGACTTTATATAACCTATATATTGAACCAGATTTAGACATAATCATTAAGGCAATTTTATTTTTGTCCTTTTTATTTTTAAATTGTTCCCTCAACTTTTTATTTTGAAATTTTCAAACCTACAGAAAAGCAGAAATAACAGAATAAACAGATGTATAACTTTCACCTCCCAGATTCACCAACTGTTAATGCTTTGCCACATTTCTCTCCCCCACCTTCTGTCTTGTGGCCCATTTTCCACACCTCTTCACAGAGTCCAGCCCTGCTCTGGCTCCCTAAGGGTCTGTGCATTGGGGTTTCTGTGGACACAGGCACTCCCATCTGTGTCTGTTGGTCTGACTTTGAGAGTTAAAGCTATTTGGGGCAGCAGTGGAGGGAGACAGCAGAAGAGGAGGGGTCACTTCAGTAAGGAATGTTGTGAGCCTTGGGGTCCGTGTGCCAGCGTTGGTGAAGAGGCCATTCCTCCAGGGTGCAGCTTGGCCACTTGAGGGCTCAGGGTGGTGCCAGAATGTCAGGTGAGACTGTGGTCCCAAGTGTGATGTTCTCCTGCAGGACACTGGCAGCTGTGTGGGGGAGTGGTGCTCCAGACAACTCCCTCAAGTTGTTTTGATGGTAAACATTTGGAACAGAAACGTGTGAACAGACATATTTCTGAGCATAACAACACTTGGAGCTTCACAGAATGGGTGGATTTTGAGGCTGGGAAGGTGGCCATGGTTGTAAAAGCTTGCGAATGTAAGTGGAGGCCAGAAAATGGCAAGATGTAGGCATTGTTATTACCGTGGCTTCACAGGCTGGCAAGGTCTGAGGGCATTGGGAATGTCCCTGGGGACAGAAAGAAAGAAAGAAAAAGAAATACAGGCTGCAGATAGAACCTTTTCTTTTCCCTATAGTTCGTCACACCCATAAGAGTGTAAAAGTAATTCCTGAGTCGTTAGGAAGTCATCATGTAGATGGTCCACATGCTATGTAAACATATGCAACGATCTCCCTGTTTGGCCAGCTGATCTCCAAAGACTTTGAGGGCTATCAGTTCTGGTTTTGTTGTAATAGAAGTAAGATAGTTTTGTCCGCACTGACTGTATTACTCTGTCTTTCCAAGCATTAAAGCAAAATGTAGAAATTATTACTGTCTCAAAAATATTGGCAATGGGGTGGGGGCGCTAGGTGGCTCAGTCGGTTAAGCACCTTACTTTGGCTCGGGTCATGATCTCACGGTTCGTGGGTTTGAGCCCTGCATTTGTCTGTGCTGATGGCTCAGAGCCTGGAGCCTGCCTCGGATTCTCTGTTTGCCTCTTCCTCTGTTCCTCCCCTGCTTGCATTCTGTCTCTCTCTCAAAAATAAGTAAACATTAAAAAAATTTTTAAAAAATATTGGCAATAGGTTTTTTAAAAGTGCTTTTAATCAGAAACCACTAGGCATGTATTGCAGATTTTATTTTCCAAAGATGGCAGCAAAGATCTCTCCTACGGCACATGCTCTTACATTATGATTATGATGTTCTTCTCATCAAATGGGGGATCTGTGTCCCCTCTTCTTGTACCCTGGTGGACTTTGTGACTGCCTTGACACATAGAATATGGTGGAAATAATGCTATGTGACTTCTTTAGCCAGATCATAAAAATGCCATACATTTCTTCTTTCCTCTGTTGGGACATTTGTTCTTGGCACTCAGCTGCCATGCCATGAGGAAGCCCAATTAACCCATGTGAAGAGACCACCCCAAGTGGCATGTATAGGTGTTCCAACCAACAGCCTGGCTGAGATTCCAGCTGACTACTAGCATCGATCACCAGATGTGTGAGTAGAAATCCTGCCAGATGATTCCACTCCTCAGTCACTGAGTAACTCTCATCTTTGATGCCTCCTGCTTGAATAGTCTACTATGAGAGAGCAAAGACAAGACATTCCTGTTGTGCTCTGTTCAAATTCCTGACCCATGGACTCTGTGAGTTAATCAAATGTCTGTTTCATGCCACTAAATTTTGGGTGTTTGCTATGCAATAGTAGTAACTGGGGCAGTGTATATACCCTTTTCTAGTTTGTTGACAGCTCAGTTTTGATCATCTCATAATGTTTTATAAGTGAATCAATTTGAAGACACTTTCTTTACCCTGTATAGTTGAGGTCTTAATTTGAGAATTGTCTCTGTGAAATCCTTTAGTTCAAACATACCTGAGTAGTCAGGAGAGACTATCTGTGGTGTAATTTCCCCACGAGTCTTTGTGCAAAGGACCGATGAGCCTGGGGAGAAAGAACTCAACCTGAACAGAAGGGCTCTTGCTCGGGAACTTGGTGCCAGGATAATGGTCTAGGGTTAGAGGGCTGGATTAGCCTTGAATACAGTTCAGTGTCATCCTTTGATCTGCCTTCCAGCTCAGCCACTGTAGAGCCAAGCGTGAATTCCAGGGAGTCACAATATAAGAGTGAGTAAAAGGAGAGGAGCGGTTTCAGTTGATCTTGCTTGTTCTCAATAGGTTCAGCAGCGCTCGTGCCAGCAGCATTGGCCAAATGAGAAGCTTGACCTTGGCTGTTGGGCGTTGAGTATCTACCTCATTGTTGACTTTGATGGTGTTGACAAAAATCCAGAAGAGGTGAGGGGCAAATGGTTCTTTCTATGTGGAAGCTGGGAAGAACAACTTGCCCATTCATTCATTTGTGATGTGGTAGGGACCCTGAACTGTCTATAAATTCTGTTCTCCTCTTTTTCTATAATAACAGAATTGTAGTTGGGCGCATGGCTGCCAAAATACCCTACATTTATCATCTTCCCTTGCAGTTAGGTGTTGCCTGTGAAATGTGAGAAGTGATGTGTGCCACTTGCGGTTCTGGGGCTTTAAACATAGATAAGCATCTCTAAGCTTTCTTTTTCCTTCCCACTGGCTGGAACCCATCAACTCAACCTTAATATACAGATGAAAACAACACCCTGGGTTTCTGAATGACTGTGTGGAGCAGGGCCACCCACTGATATGGAATGTTGGCCACTAATTTTGAGGTGAAAAATAAACTCTTTTTTCAATCTTTAAATTATTGTTGAATCTCTGTTTGAGTAGTGAGTGTGGTTTTACCCTAACTAATACACTCATTTATCCAACAAATGTTTATTAAGCTATATATCTGGTTCCATGAAAGATGAGGGAATAAAATGGTGAGCTTAAAAGTTATTGGGGGATGTAGACAAATGAAAATATAATAACAATTTGTTATATATACTAAGGGCTCTGGAGGAGAGGTGCATGATGAAGTGAGAGTATATAGTTGGGAGAATTGACCTAGTAGTGGAGATTAATAAGGGCCTCTCTGAATATACATGCACCCACACACACAAAGATTGAGTTGAGGTCTTCAGGAAGAGTGGAAGTTAATTTTGGGATGGGAGGTAATTGGCGGAAGCCATTAGGCAGAAGGGGCAGCATGTGCAAAGGCCCTGGGGTAGCAGTTTACATGGTACATTTGAGGATCTGAAAGGAGACTGGTGTGACTGACATGATGAAAAGGAGTATGGTATGAGATTTGGCTGCAGAGTTCGAATGAGGTCTGGCCATTGGGGGCCTTGTAGGCCAAGATCTTGGTCTTTATCCTAAGAGCGAAAAGATTATCATTATGGAATACTAACTAAAGCTATTGAAGAATTGAAGTGGAGGGATGATAATAGAATTGTACTTTGGAAAGTTTTCTTTGGTAGCTGTGTGAGGAGCAAGAGAGAATGCAGGGAGTCTGGTTAGGAGGCTACCACAATAGAGTCCATTTTACTTGGGAACACACATTCTGGACCCTCTGGGATTCCTGAGAAGAACTTAGGGGTGGCTTCGAATTGGGCTAAGATTCCCAAAGTTGTGGGTAGGCGTGAGCCAAAAAAAATACTATTTTGTGTTTACACCCCTTGTTTTGCATGCACGCTGGTAGACTAGGGAATCTCAGATCCCAAAAACATAATTCCAACAGCTCTGTTTTGTGAAGCCCGAATTAAGATACATGGCGTGACAACGAGGCAAACACCGTAAGTGCCGGCATGGTGTGTGGAAAGTCTGTGTTGTAGTATATTCTGGATGAACATCAGTCGGATTTGGTGGCTCATGTCCTTCCAGTTAAGGTGGGAATAGAAGCAACTTTAGGTTATTTCGCAAGACCCCAGGATAGAGCGTGAACATCTTGATGGGGTGTGAAACTTTATGCATTATTAAGATGCTTTATCTACACGATGCCAAGCAGCTGCTGAGTACCAAGGCATCTGAAACTCAGTGGGCTCTTTCATTTTTGCATGATTGTCACTGGTTGGGTGGTCTAAGGACCTGTGCAGTTTAAAGTAAAGACCTTATGCCCTCAATTTTTTGAGACTTCGCAATACAAGGCAGACTCCTGAGCCCCTGTTGGAGGTTTTATGTGTAGGTGGCATTGTGCAGCGTGTTCTATGTTCTACTGTGGCTCGTATGCTCGCTCTTAAATGGTAGCTTCTCTGAATGTTTTTTTTTTTTCCCCATTGGGCAGGCTCATTGATGGAAACTGTAATGATGGCAATGATTTAAATCTCAACTATAGGAGCAGGGAAATAGAAATTTACAGCTATTTTCAACTCAATCAATTAGGCATAGTTCTGAGGATCATGTGGTAGCGACAAGTCCTATGACAGATGACATGAAATTATAATGTTAATGTTTTAAAAAGTCCCAAATCTCTGGTATGGTTTACAGCTCACTGTCCCTCAAGTTATTTGTATTAGTCTCTGACCGATGTGATCAGTGTGAACTAGTGTATATGAAAATAAAGATTAGAATTATTTGCTTTTCCTCATCCCTCGTCTGTAGAGATACATAGAGATATTATTTGGTTATCATGATGTTAAGAAACATATATCGTTATAATTCATATTTTAAAAATTGTCTCTGATGATAAGACTGGTAACTCATTGTTTTTAAAATGTTGAATATTTGGAGTGTAAGGGACAACGTCCATCACTAAATCCTATTGGTTGCCCTTTTTATCTCTTGAACCCATCCCCTTCTCTCTACATCTACCTTCATAATTTCTTCTGAAATAACTTCCTAACTTATCTATCTGTTACCTGCATACCTGGAGCTAGCTACAACTTGGGGTTAAAGCCCGGTTCTATGTACGACTGTCTTCATTTCAGATACCAGCTGCAAAGTCAGAGGTCTCCAGGGCCACTTCCGACCAAGCTTTGGTGTTTTTACTGAGGCTTCACTCTATAGGCAATGATTGATTGAATCATTGGCTACTGTGACTGAACTCAGTCTCTAGCCCCTGGACCAATCCCCACGACTGAGGGATGAGACTTTACGGCACATCTTGGAAACACCCATTAGAACCTCATGGTCTGAAAAGCATCTACCTGAAGGTGCTGTTCTGGGCACCTGTTTTAATAAATTTTCTTTGAAGTTCTTTTTGCCTCTTTTCCCTCACATTTGTGCATTTATAAAATGACACCAAGGAGAGAGAGCCTCTGTTATGTCCTAATCTCTCTTGACCTTGTGGTTACATCTGAATATTCTTAACAAAGGTGAATTGCCAATGTCTCTTTTAACAAGGGAGTGTGCTCAAGGCGGGAGCCCCAGGAGTTCAGGGCAAGGTCCAGGCAGGCTGGTACCTGGGAGAAGGACCCATAGAATGTGTGTTGACTGGCAGGACCCACTAAATTTCTAGAGTGGAAATCCTGAGACTGATTCGGGAGGGGTTTCTCTATTTCCGGCTGTTGGTAGATAAGAAATAAATTTCCGTGTGCTGAAAACGAGAGCACAGAAAGATTGGTGCTTATATGAGGGAGAGAGGGAAGGAGAGAGAATAACTGTGTCCATCCTACTTCTGACCTTTGTGCCTGCAGCTTTTCTCTCTCTTTTGGCATGTCTCCTAGCTTGGGGGCTTGCCTGGGGGCCTCCCCAGCCAGTCTTCTGCTCTACAAGCCAGGACACCAGGCTTGTTAATTTTTTGGGTCTTGTTTTTAATCGGCTTAGAAATTTAATCAGAAAAATGCCAGGTACATAGTATTGTCTAAAAAAAAAAAATCTATTAATTAGCTACCCTTGGGCTTGCCTCCTCAAGTTAGGTTTAAACCCTGAGGAGAAAATGACATACGGCTCTGTTCTATACCTCCAGGTATGGATAACCATCACCCACGACGAAAGCATCAGTGAAGATACTGCTTTGGAGAGATTCAGATTGTAGAGAAGAAAAGAGGTTTTGAGAGTTCATTACTGGATCATTGAACTGGTAAGAATTATAAAGAGCTCCATTTTCTTTTTAGTTTTCTCTGTGTATGGAATTCATTTTTCTGGTGTGACAGATGTGCTCATAAAGGGCCAAACATTCACTCTGCTAATGACACTTGACATTTCTTGTCACCTGAGAAATAAGGATGCCTAATTTCAGGATATGTGCATAAAGGTGGTAACAATCAGCCCACCATGTGGGCTCTTTGGGGAGCTAAACATTCAAAATGGACTCAGGCTCCAAAACTGTGAGACACATTCCAAATATGCAGTTAATCCAATCTGTCTGCCATACCTAACTTCTCTTTATGCCCATGGCCTTTGGTTTGTCCACCCCCAGCAGAATTCAATCAAGGGTGGCCTTTTGCTGCAGGGATGGCCCGTCTACTGTCAAACAGCTAGCCTGTTATATTGTCCCCTCTCTTTTTCTCTACTCCGCACCCCCTCACCCCCACCCGCCGTCTTTTTTCTCTTCTGAAGATCTGGTTAAAATGTGGATCCTGAATCAACAGGTCTAGGATAGGGCCTGAAATTCTGCATTCTAACAAGCTCCCTGGTGACACAGTGTTGTTAGTTTCAGGGCCACGCTTTGCATAGCAAGGGACTAAGTCACAGAGACAGAGAGAATTAAGAGTCCAGCCAGATGCCTTTACTGTGATGCTGGTGTGAAGGTCTGGGAACTCATGCTGTGAAGGGTCTCGGACAAGCTCTAGTTTTGTCCTCTGAAGTCTGTTTTTATTTTTGCCCCACTTTCCCATCGGTTCCACAAGAGATGTTATCTTTTTTTTTTTTTTAAAGTTTTATTTATTTTGAGAGAGAGAGAGAGAGAGAGAGAACAAGTACGGGAGGAGCAGATAGAGAGAGGGAGAGAGAAAATGCCAAGCAGGCTCCCGCTGTCAGTGCAGAGCCTGATGTGGGGCTTGATCTCACGAACTGTGAGATCATGACCTGAGCTGATATCAAGAGTCAGACACTTAACCTACTGAGCCATCCAGGTGCCCCAACTTGTTCATTCTTTTAGTGACAACTCCTCTAGTTAAGAGATGTAATTTAAAACATCAGTGCTTCCAATACTGTGAACTGAAGAAAGCAGAAAAATTAGCTGTTTGATATAAAAACCACCAGAAAATACAGTAAATGAATCAACTGTTGGAATGCTAAGGCATACATTTATTTGCAATGTGAATGGTACATCAGTTGTGATTTTACTATGACCCATGATTATTTCCAATTATGTATCTACAGTTAATAGAAACTAGTTTGTCTTTTTTTTTTTTATTTTAATTTTTTTTTCAACGTTTATTTATTTTTTTTGGGACAGAGAGAGACAGAGCATGAACGGGGGAGGGGCAGAGAGAGAGGGAGACACAGAATCGGAAACAGGCTCCAGGCTCTGAGCCATCAGCCCAGAGCCTGACGCGGGGCTCGAACTCCCGGACCGCGAGATCGTGACCTGGCTGAAGTCAGACGCTTAACCGACTGCGCCACCCAGGCGCCCCAAAACTAGTTTGTCTTCTAATTAATGCATCCACAAAGTGGGGAGAAGCCTGGGACGATGTGCATACTAATATGTGACTGTTTGGGTTGTTTTATTGCTTGCCCTTGGGTGGCAGCCACATCTCAGTTTGGATTGGGCAGTGACACCGAAGTGGAAAATGTACCTGGTGATGTAGATGGCCATAAAGATAAGAAGCTGTACTCAGAAAATTGGGTGTGGAAGTGAAAGGAACCCAAAGGTTTTGGTCAATATTCAGTCAATCAAGGCATACTTACTGAGCACCCACTTTCATACAAGTCTTCATGGTGGGTGTAGTGGGGATTCTAGAGTGAACAAAATGCTATTCTTTCCCTTGAGGCTCTTATAATCTAGGAAAAATTGTTAAGAATTGGTCTCTTTTCACTCCATTTTCGATTAGCTGACAACTACATTGACCCTCTTTTCCTTAACTCAATGTAATACATCTCTAATGTTAAAGTTTCAGTCTCAGCCATCAAGCCAATGGGGGAGGTATTTTTATTTTATTTATTTATTAAAAATTTTTGAAAAAAGCGTATTTATTTTGAGAAAGAAAGAGAGAGAGAGAGAGAGAGAGCACATGGGGGAGGGGTAGAGAGAGAGGGAGAGAGAGAGAGAATCCCAAGCAAGCTGCACACTGTCAGCACAGAGCCTGATGGGCGTCTTGAACTCACGAACCGTGAGATCGTGCATGACCTAAGCCAAAGCTGAATGCTCAACCAACTGAGTCACTCAGGTATCCTGGAGGTATTTTTTTTTTTTTTTTTTTAGTTTTAACGTTTTTTTTATCTTACAGAAAATACATGCTCACTATATATGATGTTTTAAAAATATTTGAAATGTCTGTAGACATACAGTTGAATGCATGATACATTTCAATCTAGTCATTTTTATCGTATTCACATTTGCTGTTTTAATGCTTTTATTCTATTTTTATTTATTATATATATATTTTTAAATTTATATCCAAGTTAGTTAGCATAAAGTGCAACAATGATTTCAGGGGTAGATTCCTTAATGCCCCTTACCCATTTAGCCCATCCCTCCTCCTGCAATCCCTCCAGTAACCCTCTGTTTGTTCTCCATATTTATGAGTCTCTTATGTTTTGTCCCCCTGAGGGAGGTATTTTTAATGGGCATTTCCAGTGCTTCTCAGCTCTTCTGATGTGGGTGATAGTCCACTCTGAAGGCTAGGCGCATGCCCAGCTTTCCCTAGTCAGAGCCATTCTTTGTTCAGTTAACCACAGCCACCTTTCTGGCTGAACAGCTCCTTCCATACTCCATCTGAGGAATTTCTGTCTTGGTCTCTGCAAGAAGATACCTGGAGAAGCTATTTCAGAAGCCAAATGGCCAAAATGATATAGTCTGGTGAATTCGATGAGCCTTGCCATCCGCCTGTCGATCTCCCACAAATCTTTTCTACCCTTTTTTTTTTTTTTGAAAAGGGATAATGTATTATGGTGAATAAGAACATCAGTGTGCCAGGGCCGGGGGTGATAGGGACTGAACCGTGAGACCCCAGTTGAATATATTGGAGATAGTGCCGTTAAGGAGGTGATTAAGGTTGAATGAAGTTATAAGGGTGGAACCCTGATCTGATAGATCTGGTGCCCTTGTAAGAAGTGGAAAAGACACCAGAGCCCTCTTTGCACCGTGTGAGGACACAGTGAGAAGGCACCATCTACAGCTTAAGGAGAGAGGTCTCATCAGAGCTCAACCATGCTGGTAGCCTGATCTTGGACATCCAGTCTCCAGAACTGGGAGAAAATAAACGTCTGCTGTTTAAGCCACCCGGTCAATGGTGTTTTGTTAGGGCAGCCAGAGCAGACTAATACAAGGGGTGGCTCAGTGAGCAAGAGGTAAGCTGAGGTGGGCTGGGGGAGAGAGCAAGGTGGTTGTGCATGCCGTCGGTGCTGGGGACTGGTGACTGGTGACTGGGATGGTTCTCAGTGGAGGTTAGCTTCATCCTTGTCTTCGAAGAGTTTAAAAAGCCACAGCTGGGAACCATGGCTGCACTTCTCACGGATGGTAGCAAGAAAGCTGCTGGTGACAAGGTGCATATTTGATTTCAGGTGTACTGGCAAGAGCATTATTTTACTTTAAACCACAAAGAGGATGTACATCTTGTAACACAGACAGTAAAGGAGTCACGTAAAAATAGGCCTTTGGCCTTAGAACCACAGTCTTAGGAAAGTCAAAGTTTGATTCTTGAATATTTCTTAATTTTTGATGGCCCCAGTAAACTGCACATTAAAACCACAGATTTCCAATCTACTGATCTGATTATTAGAGTTTCTGTTTCTCAGGAATTATTAGGAGGGAAAACAACTATATCCAAGCTACCAGGAGATACACAGCCACTGATAATTAGAAAGAAATAAAATCGATGTCTAAATGAATGTGCAGTTTACATGCAAAGGTAACCTTTTATTCTTTCCAATTAGGATGTTATTTCTCTGTAGACTTGGCAGATGAGGCTGTGTTATAAATAGAAGTGATATTTTGTAGGGTTCTTCTAACTGAAATGTGCATGAGGTCAAATTATAATCAAGGTAATATATATAAGTAATGAGCTGAGCCCACATTCCCAGGCATTTATCCATTTAGTGGTAATAAATGAGCAGAGATGAAAAGAGAGCTTCTGGACAAACACGGCCAAATAGTTACTTGTGTAGCTGGAGCACAGCATCTTATCTCTTTGTAATGAATGCTTGCCAGTGATAATCAACCTCATTTGTTAATTGTATTCATGGTATTAATGAGCTCATTAGCATAACAGTCACATCCTGTTCTCCTGTGGTCAAAGTCTGGGGAACCACAAGTTTTGCACACCTTGTTACTATAGATATGCATCCCAATTATGTACAAATTCAAATGCCATCTGTGTTGACTTTATACAAGGACACCCTCAAGTCATTCTTTGCTTATTTTTAAGGAGGCTTTCTGAGAATTTGGTAGAGATCTTTTCTGCTCAGAGTAATGAGTTTCACATTTATGACAAAGCTTCACATTTAGCTCCTGTTATTGGTAAGCTGATCTTTTTCTCTCCTGAATTCCAATCGCCAGCAAGACTTAGTCACGAGCCTGGAATCCAATAGCAGGAGGAGAAAGTGACAGACTATAGGCAAGTCTCAGCAAGAAAGGAAAAGGAAGTAAGTGAAAGTTTACCCCTTCTGGATGGGGGAGGTGATGTGAAAAGAAAGAACATCTCGAGAGACATGGGGGTGGGGGAGTGGGTGTGTTGGATAAGACCTTCAAGGTGCTCCTGTGTGGCTCAGTCGGTTGAGTGGCCGACTTCGGCTCAGGTCATGATCTCGGGGTCCGTGAGTTCGAGCCCCGCGTCGAGCTCTGTGCTGACAGCTCAGAGCCTGGAGCCTGTTTCAGATTCTGTGTCTCCCTCTCTCTGGCCCTCCCCCGTTCATGCTCTGTTCCTCCCTGTCTCAAAAATAAATAAAACATTAAAAAAAAAAAAAAGGCCTTCAAGGAAAGGAGATGTGTTTCAATGTAGGTTTGGAACTCTGGAAAGTGACTGGATTCTCCTCTTCCCCCAGGCAATTCTTGCACCAATTTTTTAAAGTCTTTTTTAAAAAAATTCTTTTTAAGTTTATTTTTTTTTGAGAGAGACAGGGTGTGCAAGCAGGGGAGAGGAAGAGAGAGAGAGAGAGAGAGAGAGAGAGAGAGAGAGAGAGAATCCCAAGCAGGCTCTGTACTACCAGTGCAGAACCCTATGCGGCACTCAAACCCATGAACTGTTAGACCACGACCTGAGCCAAAATCAAGTCAGATGCTTAACCAACTGAGCCACCGAGGTGCTCCAATTCCTGCACCAGTTTCTGTGGTGTGGAGGAAACCTAGAAGTGTCCTTATGCCTCCCAGTAGCTCCAGTGGGTTAGGGAAGGGAACTGAATGAGAGCCACAGGGCCTGCCTTGGCAAGAGGTGACCCCTTTGGGTCACATAGGGCTACCAGAGGAAGGATGCGGGAGAGCTCGAGAGTCAGCCAGGGAGAACCACCAGCCCCTGAGGCTGATTCAGCTCAGCCCAGGCACGGGCTTCTGCAGGAAACGCTAGCACCTGTGCCCCCTGCTGGTTGCTCCCCAAAGGTTACCAGTCCGGGAACAAGGCCACGCTAAGGCATTTTGCGACAGGGAACGCCAGGAGGAACCCAAAGCCCTCCCTTCCTTGAGCATCATTTTGGGGAAGAGAAGAAGCAAGGACATCTGAAAGACTGAGCATTTATCCAAAAGACGTCAAATTATCTAATGTCTCTTCAGATTTTGGGATTGGCAAGATTGAACCAAAATTTCTAGTACCCTCTTTCTGCTTGCAAAGGGAGCAGGGAGCTTGTAAGAGGAGCTTAATTAGCAAGAAAATAATGAAGCTTCATTGCGGGGGTGGGGGGGAAGGAGGGGGAGGGATTTATGAGGATAGTGAAAGTAAATTTGCAACTTGGCTACATATGAAATTGCTATGAGGAGGCAAATTCTTTTGGTCCTGCTACCCCTGTAGGTGTGTTCTCATTATTTATAATGACTGCTCAGTGTAACTACAGAAAGGCCAGCAGATTTGGAAATGGTTATGATTGTCCTGCCACTATGAACCAAGTTCTCAGGCACAATCTGAACTTCCTGAGATGTGGCCTTCCTCTGATTATATGTGTGGTGCCTCCTTACCTGGACCCTTTCTTCCTGATTCTGTTTGGTACTGAAATTCTTCTATTTTCTTTTCTTTTTTTTTTTAAATTTTTAAAATGTTTATTTATTTTTGAGAGAAAGAGACAGAGTGTGAGGGGGAGAGGGACAGAGAGAGGGAGACACAGAATCGGAAGCAGGTTCCAGGATCCGAGCCATCAGCACAGAGCCCAATGTGGAGCTCGAACCCAAGAACTGTGAGATCATGACCTGAACTGAAGTCGGATGCTCAACCAACTGAGCCATCCAGGAGTCCTGAAATTCTTCTATTTTCTACTATGACCTTGACACGAGCTTGGTGGGGAAGCCATGCCATGCACTGCAGTTAGCTGGCAGGGCCCATATGCCTCTATTGTCCTTGCTGGTACCATCCACATTTTACAGATGGGGCACAAGAAAGCTAAGTGACTCACCCAGGGTCATTCAGCTAGTGGAACAGCCAGGGTTTGAGCTCACATCAAGTTCCATGGTCTCTGTGCTTAATCCTAACCTCTACTAGGATTCTTCTAGGTCATGGAAGTCTCCAGGATGTTGTGTCCAGCCTGGCCTGGCTTTGCCCACCTACCTTTGGCTAGACAAGAAGACAGGACACTGCCAATCTGGATCCATATTGCCACCTACATGAACATGCTTTACTTTGAAGCCAGTTTCATTGGCACCTAAGTCATTAGCACTATGATTGGCTTCTAAATTCAAGGCAGCTCTCTCAGACAGTGGTAGGACTTCCTCAGGTTGTGGCCACCCCAATGACAGGCCCATCCCTTGTGTGATCCCCTGAATTCATGTGGTAAAAGAGACAGAAAGAGGTTGTTCTCACAATGTTGAGTTGAGTCCAACTTCAAGTGAGGCATTATTTTCCATATAGCTCTCCTTGTACTCTTTAGATGGAAAATCCCAAATGAGGAGGTGTTTTTTTCAGTGTCCAGACCACACCCTCCCACAGACTGGATATCAAGTAGTGCTTTAAAGCAGTTGTGAAACCCTGAGCTCAGATCCATCTGGAATCATAGCGTGTGAGCTGTGTGGCCTAAAGCAAGTTCCTTAATCTCTCATCTCGTCTTGGCTTTTCCATCTATCCATGTGGGTCTCACATGGTTGTGAGAACTACAGGAGATATCATATATCTGGTAGACACTATTGATGCTTAGATAATACTGATTATCTCCACCTTATTTGCCTCTAGAACCCGATTTTTCTTAAGTGTTAATCCCTCCTTTATATGCACATATAATGTATATGATTACACCAATGGTAGTAGTCCTTGCCAGTGATTGGTTTAAGATGGGTTATGTAACCAGGGGCGCCTGGGTGGCTCAGTCGGTTGAGCATCCGACTTCGGCTCAGGTCATGATCTCACAGCTCGTGAGTTCGAGCCCCGCGTCAGGCTCTGTGCTGAAGGCTCAGAGTCTGGAGCCTGCTTCAGATTCTGTGTCTCCTTCTCTCTCTGCCCCTCCCCTGCTCATGCTCTGTCTCTCTCTGTCTCAAAAATAAAACATTAAAAAAAAAAAAAAGATGGGTTATGTAACGAAATTTTAGCCAATGAGATATGGAGAAAAGTCTAGAGGGATAATGGGAAAGATGTTTTCTGCTAGGTGTTGTCATGTTTGGAACCGCAACTGTCTTGTACCAGGTAAGGAGCTGGTTTGGCAACAAAGCTAACACATCAGGGATGTCAAAGAAATAATATGGGAAGAATTTGGGTCTTTGATGACATCAGTGAGACTTAAATTAATCAATGCTGAAGCTACTTTACCTTGGGACGTCTTGTTATATAAGATAATATTTTTCCTCCATTGTTTAAGCAATTTTGAGTTGAGTTTTCTAATACCTGCAGTCAAATGCATCCTGACGCAGTATGTAAATTGATGCAACATGTGTGATCTGTGTCTCTAAACTGAAATTTTGCAGTAAGAGTTTCAGGGGCAAGATACTGAGAATGCAGAGGGGAATTTGGATTATAAGGCATATTAATTTCCTATTGCTCCTACAACAAATTTTTATAAGTTTAGTAGTTTAAAGTTTGTTTGTTTGTTTGTTTGTTTATTTATGGAGTCAGAGAGAGAGTGAGAGAAAGAGAAAGAGCAGGAGCAAGGGAGGGGCAGAGAGAGAGAATCCCAAGCAGGCTCCACTGTCAGCATAGAGTCCGATGGGGGCTCTAACTCACTAACTGCAAGATCATGACCTGAGCTGAAATCAAGAGTCAGATGCTTAACTGACTGAGCCACCCCGGTGTCCCATAAATTTAGTGGTTTAAAACAACACAAACTCATTATCTCATAATTCTGAAGGTCGGAAGTCCTGAATGGCTTTCACTGGACTAAAATCAAGGTGTGAATAGGGTTGTGTTCCTTCTGGAGGCACTGGGGGAGAGTGCATGTCCTTGTCATGTCTAGCTTCTAGAGGACAGCTTCATTTCTTGGCTTCTGGTCTCTTCTTCCATCTTCAAAGCCAGCAGTGTAGCATCTTCAAGTCTCTGTCTGCTTCTATTGTCACATAGGGAGTCAGGCATATAGTTTGAGTGTAGTAAAAAATGTTTCAGTCCTGGGGGTGAAGAGGGTCACTTGGAGTTCAGTGTTCTATCTGTCATTCAGATCGCCCTCTGTTCCCAACCCCTTTTTACTGTGTTTTTGGAAGAAAAACTTGCAATCCTGATTCATTAAAGACTTTGGAAGACCCCAGGAGCACCTGGGACAACTGCCTTGGGGACCTTCGTATTAGATCCTCAGCCTAGAGTAACCACATCTTTTTTTTTTTTAATGTTTTATTTTTTATACTTGAGAGAGAGAGAGAGAGAGACAGAGAGACAGAGAGTGCGAGCAGGGGAGGGGCAGAGAGAGATGGATACAGAATCCAAGGCAGGCTCCGGGCTCCGAGCTATCAGCACAGAGCCCGACGTGGGGCTCGAACTCACAAGCAGTGAGATCATGACCTGAGCCGAAGTCGGACACCTAACCAGCTGAGTCACCCAGAAGCCCCTATGGTGGCCACATCTTAATGTGGCAGAGGTACAGCATGATGCTGCTGTGTTGAAAGCCCCATTGATTTAGCATCATCAACAGAATCTACAAAATCAACTGAGGATTGGAGTTTTTACTATCAAAAAGACGATTGGCTCCGTCACATGCAGAAAAATGTGAAAACAGTAAAGGTCACTAAAAAGCAACAAATGGGCCAACTTAATTTGAATGTAATCTGTTATCAGGCTAACACAATGCTCATTGTGCTTGTGAAAGTATGGTAAACATCATAAGAAAACACTCTAAGGCAGTCAGGGTTGTACTGTGTTGTGTGTGTTTTTGGTTTTTCTTTTTTTTTTTTTAGCAGGAAGGGATGGAGGAAAAATAGTGAAAACTGCCTTGGATACAAGAATTTTGTTTATTCGTAGTTAAAGCTAACATTCTTTTAAAAAAATGTTTATTTATTTATTTTGAGAGAGAGAGACACACACACACAGAAAGAGAGAGAGGGAGAGGCAGAGAGATGGAGAGAGAATCCCAAGCAGGCTCCATGCTGTCAGCATAGAGCCCTATATGGGGCTCAATCCCACGAACTGTGAGATCATGACCTGAGCTGAAATCAAGAGTCGGAAGCTTAACTGAGCCACCAGGTGCCCCTAAAGCTAACATTCTTAATGGTTCTGTCTCACTGAATCTGAAGAGAGATAAATGATTATTTGCACAGAAGGGGTTTCCTGATAGTATTATCTGGTTTTCATATGAAGAAGTAAAATTTAATAGAATATTTAATGTCAATATTTGCAGAATACCAAGAATGGTATTTCCATAGTTAATTTGTAAAAAATGTGGCTGATTCCTCCTGGCTGTCAGAGGGGTGTGTGTGTGTGTGTGTGTGTGTGTGTGTGTGTGTGTGTTGTTGTTGTTGTTGTTGTTGCTGCTGTTATGTTTCTGTATCTCTTTTAGGTTTCCAGGTGAAAAGTTAATAGTTTTTTAATGTTTGGGTATGTTTTGGAGGGAAGAGATTTGTCTGGCAGGGGGAAGACCATTCTGTCACTGCATTTTGGGTATGGAAGGAGAGAGAGAGAGAGAGAGAGAGAGAGAGAGAGAGAGAGAGAGAGAG